>NC_142770.1:1611688-1704188 GCF_988280905.1 Pimephales promelas | reverse complement strand
ACAGATGCACTTTTATGATGGACAGATGCACTTTTATGATGGATAGATGCACTTTTATGATGGATAGATGCACTTTTATGATGGACAGATGCACTTTTATGATGGACAGATGCACTTTTATGATGGATAGATGCACTTTTATGATGGATTAATGCACTTTTATGATGGACAAATGCAGTTTTATGATGGACGGATGCACTTTTATGATGGACAGATGAACTTTTATGATGGATAGATGCACTTTTATGATGGATAGATGCACTTTTATGATGGATAGATGCACTTTTATGATGGATTAATGCACTTTTATGATGGACAAATGCAGTTTTATGATGGACGGATGCACTTTTATGATGGACAGATGCACTTTTATGATGGATGGATGCACTTTTACAGAAACACAAACATTCACTGCCATTATAAAGCTTGGAAGAGCCAGGAAATGTATTAATTTAACTCTGATTGTATTTGTCTGAAAGGAAGAATGTCATATACACCAAGGATGATTTGAGAGTGAGTAAATCATGGGCTAATTTTCATTTTTGGGTGAACTATCCCTTTAAGTTCTAAGTTTGAGCTTTTATTTATGGTTTCTTCATTATGTTAGCATACATTTAAATCTTTAATTTGCCGTCTACCACTCTCTCTGGTCGTTTATTAATCCGTAGTTCAATCACGAGTGTTGCCGAACTCATCATGAGTTAGCATCACCTCAGGCCATGTGATATGAAGTCTCATTTACACTTCCGTGAGTTTTCCCCACACTTCTTCTCTCTTCCTTTCTTCCCTTCGTATCGATTTCCAGACATACTTGGAGAGCATTTCCACTCGCTGCCTCGAATCAAAACAGTCACGTTTGTTACAGGCAGGACCGGTGTTCTTGCATCATTCCTGAAAAACACACCAGCCAAGACAAAACTTCAAGAGCGCATTTATCCGTCTTCTAAAACCATGGCAGATCAATGAATAGTTGAAGCATAATGTATATTCATTAAACTGAGTATTCTGGGAAATGAAAAGAGATACGAGTTTCTCCTCACGAAACATGAATTGGTGCACCTGGAAAATATATTATATAAATAATATTTAGGTCTCTTTTCTTATATTGCAGACTGTAACATTTATGAAATCAAGACAAAATGTGACTGATTGGTTTGAAGATGGTGGGGTTTTTATTATGTACGTTTTACGTTTTTTGGGTTTTTTTCATCAGAATGGTACAAAACTTGGTAAACATTTTGGCACTTGTGATGTGAACACAAAAAATAATGGACATGATTCGAACAGGTTAAATGGTCTAGAAAACAATAGTAGTTCAATAGAGTTTCCTCTAGTGGAGGCGTTTGGTACTGCAGCCGAACACACTCCCACTGAACGCTCATTTACTGAGATATCAGGCTCAAATTTTAACTTGTTCAAATTTATGGCTTTGATTCGTGCAGTTTTAAAGTAAAAACATGATTTTGAAAATATATATTTATATCAAAATTTAAAATAATGTTGCGTGTGTTAACTGACAACCCGTGAGAGCATCGAGTCTGATGAGGAGGCGGGAGAAACGACGATCTCCAATATTTTGAATTCGACTGCAGTACCTATAACTTTCTTACACACTGCACCTTTAAGTGTGTGCTTTCAAGCATTTAATATTTACTACAGTGTAACTTGGAAATTGTATTTTCAGGTCTATGCTCAAAAAGTGAATAAATGGATTATAAAAACAGTGTAAATATAATTTAGTATAAAAAAATCCCCTAAAAATACAAAATATTAAACAAAAAAACATAATATAGGACACTTTTAGAAGAAAAGGTTCTATATAGAACCTTAATCAGCGCTACATATTTAGAACCCCTAAAAGGTTCTATACACTCTTAAAAAAAGAGTTCTTCTGGGTTCTATATAGAACCCTGGGGTTCCATACTTGGCCAATAGAACCTTTTACCAAAAAAAAAAAAGGTTCTATATAGAACCATTTTGGAGTTCCATATATGAAGCGGGGGATGGAACCATTTCTTCTAAGAGTGTACGTTCATTTCATTGAGGAAAAGATATTCGACACGTGAAGAGCACCAGAGGATTCGGTTCATTTCCATATTGGCCGAGTTCCTGGTTGGTGTGTTTTGGCCTGGATCTGAGACACACACTTCTCGTGTTCAGAATGCAGATTCCCACGTGTTTTATCATTCATTTGATTTGTGTATGAACGTGCCTCAGTCACAAACGCCCTTCATTTTAATGATCCTCGCTGGCTGCATTCAATTACACGCCATGAAATATTTAGAGCACTTCCGTTCTGATTTATTTCCCTAAATCCACCACCATTGTTAATAGGATGAAAGTGGTGATAGTGAGATATTTTGTTATGAAAGATTAATGAGTAATACCAGTAATAAAAACTACGGCATGTTAATACATGAATCAAAGGAGTGAAATTAAACTTCTCGTGATACAACATTCAAAGTGTTTTGTATTCAGAGATTGCAAAGTTGCTGGATCTCTCAAATAAAGTGTTAGATTCATTATAGTGATGTAGTTCTTTTTGTCATTTGTAGAGCTTGAATGCTTAATTACTGAATCAATTTATCCTAAAAAAAAAAAAAAAAACTCCTATAATAGCGTTGAAAACACAGATTAATTGAAAATAATCAAAATGAAAAAAACAGTTATTTTTCTCATAGCCTAGTGCTTAATGTCTGGTTCATTACTGAATCGATTCGCCATAAACGGTCCGCCCATAAAGCACTGTAAAAGTCTCATTCATTCTAGTGATTCGGTTCAATCAATTCGTCATAAACCCTGGAAAAGTCGAATTAATTCTAGTGATTTAGTTCGTTATGAACTGTTTCTTCTCTCACATGTCTGATTTATTCTAGTGAATCGATTCGCCATTAACGCTCCTCTTCAATGTCCGATTCATTGTAGTGATTTGGTTCATTCTGAACAGTTCATTTGCAGTGCTTTAAAGTCTGATTCCTTTTAATGAATCGATTCGCCATAAACGGTCCTCTCAAATGTAGCGATTCAAATAATCACTTCATCCTAAACGGACCTCTCTCATTTACAAGCTAGTGTTAGATAGTTAGATTATAGTGAATAGGTTCCTCCTGAATAGTTATTTCTCTCATTTGTAGCGCTTGAAAAGTCAGACTGATTCTCACTTCTAGTTCTTTCTCTCTGAACGTCCAGTTCATTCGAATCGATTCATCATAAACGGTCCTTTTATATATTCAGCGATTGATATTCAACACTTTTTTCACCGAAATTATTGCTTATTTTTAAACCCCAACCCAACCGCTGGTTTACATTTTTTTAAATAGGCCTAGGTAACCCGAGCTCAGCCAAGAAGACACCGATTCACTCGAATCCCTCAGACTTTGAAACGCGGGTCGAGACCGATAGTGTGAATCAATTTTCGATTGTGTTAGCACACAGTTCAGGTAAAAATAATAATGATAATAAAATGGAAACCAACTTTTCGGTTTGTCCATAATTGACCCACACATAGGTTGAAACAACCCAGCGTTTGTCTAATGTTACACACTGTGCGATTGGTGTGTTATTTATAAGAGTTGAGCGATCTGTATCGATCAGTGATAATGAGTTCAGGCTCTTTAGGGCTCGGCCTCTGATGAACACAGTTTAACAGCATCGATTACACACTCACCACAGTCTCAGGTGTTCTTCTCTTCCTCAGATACACCTTCCCTGATCTGGAGCGCGTGCCCCATGCGTCCCAGACTGTGCAGAATCACGACGGACGCGCGCGTAACGTGACGTCACGCTATGATGACGAGAGAAAATTTACAGTAATGCACGATATATAAACTTAATTTTATATTATGTATTTTAAATGCATAATTATTTTATTTTATAATATATTTATTTTAATATATATTATATTGAATCTATATTTAATTATGTATTATTTCTTTACATTAATTATTAGTTTTACATTTCTAATTATTTTATTTTTATAGTAATTATTATTGCATTTATGAAGTTGTTATCAGTTTATTTTTTGTTTTACATTTTCTTTTTATATTAATAATAATTATAGTAATTATAGTTATTATTTTTAAATTAGTTTTACAATTATTACTAATATTATTGTTACATTTATAATTATTTTTTATAATCATCATTATTATTACATTGCAATTATCTTATTTTGCTATTACTACGCCTTTATTATCCTAACTATTATTTTATGAATATTAATTTTTCTACCTAATCATTATTGCTCTACTTATTATGCATGTTAGCATGAAATTAGTGATCTGCCAGCTGGATCTGAACAAAGTTATTAAGTTGTTGTGTGTAAGTGAGAGAGAGCGAGAGAGAGAGAGTGTGTGTGTATGTGTGTGTGTAAGTGTGAGAGAGAGAGAGAGCACAATGATTCTGGACATAAATGGAGAAACGTTCCTGCATTGAGTCTCAACGGTTATTATTTCGCTCTGTCTCCAGGCGGTTCACATCCTGTCAATTTGTCCGTTTTCCTTTTTAGTCGAACAACAAATATTTGTTTAGACCCGAGCGCTATAAAACACATTAGCTAAGCAAGAACGCCTCATTTTAAAGCGCAGGCTAATCGCTTCTACATTACACTGTCCTGGTGGTATCATAAAGCATGCAGCACATGTAAATGAAGGCTTTAAGTGTTTATCCGCAGAGATGTGTCGGAATTCTCTATTTACGTCCCCCGTTGCGGCCCGTGTGTTTTTCCTTAATAGAGAATTACACACAAAGACACGCTCAGGCTAATTTTTTTCTCCATCATTCGCAGCTGCTCAGAAACGCAATTATAAAGGATAAACGTGCGAGCTGCAGAAATGACATCAGGAATAGCCGATACTATTGGCCATTTTAGCCCATACCTCTCAGAGACCAACGGGCACGATCTCAGCAGGGTGTTTTACTTGCCGAATGGATAAAATCAAGTTGCTTTTCATGACTCTGCATCCTCACAGAAATAAAATGTCATGTTAAGTGCACTGATGTGGTGTTATTCAGCCTTTCTGAAGGCTAAAATAAGCCTTTTTTTGTGAGTGTAGTGCAGATAAACTGATATTCACTCCTCTTCAACCTGAGCTAATTCAGCACAAACGCCGGAAAATTACTTTTGCGCTTTTATGCTCGGGGACGCATGGTTGTGAAATAAGCAATAAAAAAGCACCAGATTAAATAAACGGCTATTTTAAACTTCAAATAAAGTTGTGAAATTGAAGTTGGGGTTGTTAGGAGGCCATTTAACGACGTCTGCTATTAGCATTAGCCAAAGGCTAGAAACACATTTTACACAAGTAAACAAATAGTGAGCCAGCGCATTGCAAACTTTAGCACTCAAGGCAAGGGTGATTTATAATTATTATGCTAGCTAGCAACCCAGATAGCAAACTGACATTGAATCAACGTGGAAATATGACATCGCAACAACGTTGATCTGAGATTGTTTTGCTCATCGAATTAACGTTGAACCAACGTCATTGTTTCAAAACTAACGGAAAATCAACTTGAAATCAACGCGTTGTTTCAACGTTATGAAAGCAAACCAATTTTCGATTTTCATTTAGCTTTGAAGAATGCCGCGTCTGACGTTGGTTCAACGTTAATTCGATGAGCAAAATCAACGTTGTTTCGATGTCATGAGAGACGTCGTTTCCACGTTGATTCAATGTCTGTTTGCTGTCTGGGTAAACATGTCAACATTTTAGCTAACTCCGTTAATCTGACTATAGAAGACAGTTAGCATAACTCAAACTGTTTTTTACACTTATTAGCCACAACAACACTTTAGCTAACTTTTTTAGCTTCAAACTGTCGCTCCACTAAACGTACTATAGACCGTTAAAGTAACTAGAACCGTTTGTGTCTAGAAAAGTTAAGCTAATTTGTGACTGACTGTACAACAACAGTTTAGCGAGAACTGCTAATTAATCTGAAAGAGACGGTTTTTAGTTTTGAATATTAAGCTCCCCATTAATGTCTCCTGAAGGTACTTTGACTGACAGCTAAAACGATTGTGGTGCTAGCGTAATATGTTGTCTTTGTGAGTGTGTGTCCCAACAGGCAGTCAGATCTGACGTCTACAAAAGCATGTCATGATTGAACACGGGCAGAAACGAAAGAAGAATGGGATAAGCAATGTGTTTGACCGGTGTGGTGTTTGTCGCGGTGAGAGATGACGACCCGGTTTCCATAATGGACATTAGACGCAAAGGAAATATTTATATCCTCCTGACACAAAGCATTCGCCCGGTTTCTCCTGAAGGCTCCCTGAGGACTGCCGAACGCTCGCTATAGGAGCTGATGGATATTCAAACAGACGGGCTTCTTGCCGAACGGCTCCGATTCCTTAAGCAAGGTAAACAGCACTGATAGATTCTCCGCCCCGTCAGGAGTCGCACATACGGCCGACAGCTGAACGCGGGAGCTGCTGGGGAAGGTTGACAGGAAGTCAGTGCAAAGACTGAGGCTCGAGGAAAGAAAAACGTCCCACTGTATTCACATAGAAAAACATGTTAGATTTCCTGTCGTCAATTACACTTCTAGCTGTGCTATCAATTCTGAGGCGAATATTAGCGGTGGTTGCTGCACTGCTATACTCGTACATTTCATTTGTATAGCTCCATTGACGAACTTCCTTGTAGGCGGGTCCTCTGTTGAAGACTAAAACTATTGGATCTGTCATAGAGCCGGACCGATATGTCGGCAGGCCGATATTATCGGCCGATATTAGGCATTTTCCAAACTATCGGTATCGGCAGTTAAAATGGACGATAAATGAAGATTTCAAAAATAAAATTAAAACAGACGAAACACGCTTGAACCATGTCATGAGTAGGGTTGGGTATCGTTTGAATTTGAACGATTCTGATTCCGATTCCGATTCCTTGTTTCGATTCCGGTTCCTAACGATTCTCGATTCCGATTCTTTTAAGAGGCAGGGTCAAAAAAGTTTAGCTAACCTTGCTAACCAACGGTCTTTCTGAAGGAAATACTCCTTCTGTCACAAATACTCCTTTTGTCACAAATTTTGCATTTTGCCGAGATTTCGTTATTTTTAGAAAAGTGAAGCCACACTTTGAACCGCCGACGTAAGCTACTCATGTTCGACTCGCGCGGTTATGAACACTTCCGGTAGACGCTTCTTCGTTGGTGTTGTACAGCGGTTTCTTCTTCCGCTCAGCGGACTGTGAATATCGAAACTAGGAATCGAAATTTTAACTTTTGAACGATTCCGGGAAAAACGAAAAGTTAGTCCCGGTTCCAATCGATACTCGATTCTCGATACCCAACCCTAGTCATGAGTGTTGGAGTTGTGTAGTTTGTCCACCAGAGGGCGCTCTACACCGTCCCTGTTGGCAACACTCGTTGATTGGTCACGATACATACATTGCTTGAATAACAATTAAAAGAACATCCACATCAGTTCTCTAAACTCAAATAAGCAGGACAAAATTTGTGACTATCATGTCCAGTTTAAATAAATAAATAAATAAATAAAAAAAATATCGGCCGATATATCAGATTTTAAAATCCAAAAATATTTGTATCGGTATCGGCCTTCAAAATCCTTTATCGGTCGGGCTCTAATCTGTCATAATTAGGGATGGGGATCGTTAGGTTTTATCGGTATTACTACTCTTACCGATACCGCTTATCGATCCGGTACTTTAACGGTATTCTTATCGGTTCTTTTTGGTGTTTATTTTTTTTATTTTAAGACTTAAGAACATAATTAAACTTTATATTTTGAAATGTGAAATAGAAAAAGCAAAACGAAGAAAAATATCTTTTTGTTATGCAGCAGTGTGCAGGCTTTTTTTGTTTTATATACAAAAAGGACATTTTATATAAAAAAAACAACACAAGTACAAACATGAATACAGTTAATCAAAGATACAAATTATATACAAAGTGCTTTAATTTCAGGAAGGTCTACTAACATATCTTTTCAGGTAATTGTTTCTGTCTGTTTTTGAATTTAGTAATCAAATATAAAATAGCACTGTATAGTTTATCATAGATAGAATAATGCTTATTAAATCTAAAGTTACTCATTCAAAAGCTGTGAGTGATTTTCTCTGCCTTTTGTTGTTTGATTTGCATTAATGGCTGAATCGTCAGTGCAGGTTTAGGCTATTAGACTGCTGCCCCTTTAAGACCGAGAGCAAATCTAATCGGTAACTGAAGCACCATCATTTTTTCCCTATTATTTACGTCCATTTAAGACATAATTGTGTTTAAGTGAATAAACTGTGTTTAAGTGAATCTCAGAGCTGGTCATTTTGACATTTTTATGTATATTTGATAGTTAAGGACACACGAAGTCCAAAGTATAGGCTACTTTTCTTGTCTCGTTGCAGTCCGTTTCGGAGCGCCTTGTGAACAGCGTCTCTTGCGCAGGTTTTTGTGTTTTTAATAGCGATACTTATCGATACAGCGGTCTTTCAAAATTCAGTACCGGGGCCCGTTTAATACCGGGTTTCGGTACCCATCCCTAGTCATAATCAATCGCTGACATTTGGTCGATGGCGACTCAAACTAGCGCACGACATCAACGTCATCGTTCCCTCTGTTCTCTGATTGGCCCGGTAAAAAATTGACCAGGGAAAACCAAATAATACAGCGACGTCATATAACTGACGTCTTTTGACCATACGTCAACATCCGCCGTTTTAGGGTACCCTTTAACGTCGGTTAGATGACGTTATCGGATCCTAACCCTACCCCGTCACCTAACTGACATTAAAGGTGAATGACGTCCCAGGATCGTCATGTAACTGACGTTAAAGGCTACCCTAAAACGGCGGATGTTGACGTATGGTCAAAAGACGTCAGTTATATGACGTCTTGGGATGAGACTGCGTTAAATAATACAACACAATCCCAGACGTAGTGCTGAAAGAAATGAAAATTTAGCAGAAGTACGTATGCTAACACTGCTAGGCTCTAGGTCTAATGGTGCGTTCAAGTCATCTCGTAATCTACGAGTTGAACGCACATTAACGCCACCACAATGTCGTAAATAGGAGACATTGATTTTCTTTCAGTCAGTGAGAAACATGGCAGAATACAACAGTACTTAAAGGTATTTAGCAATTTTCTATTTCTATTTATAGCGCGGTAAGCTAATTGCTAGCACAGAATCTGAAGGTATTGTAATATAACGATATAATATGTAACAATAACGTTTTGCAGTGGCTTCATAAATTAATTAAAAACATGAAAAAGAAAAGCACACCTGAAGCACATTTCTTTATTCTTCATTTTCTGGAACTAGAGTTTAAGAACCTTGCTGTATTTTTTGTGTAATTAATTAAGGGAAAGTACATCTTACTCCGACAAAAGTGACCCGCCGATGTAAACTCGACGTCCCACCTCTTAAACACGAACCACAAACTATTTAATTAGGGCTGTGCAAAAATTAATTGCATCCAAAATAAAAGTCTGTGTTTACATAATATATATATATATATATAATCATTTTGTATATATGTATATATATATATATAATTATTTTGTTGTTATTATATAATAATTATATACAGTATAACAGTGTTATTATTATAATAATTATATACAGCAATTATTTTGCTGTATATAATTATTTTGTATAAATAAATACCTATGCATGCATGTATATATTTAAGAATTATTTGTGCTTAAATTCTGTATATATATAGATATATAAATACATAATCTATATTATATAAATATAAATGTTTTATATATGACTAACACATTTTCTTAAATATATGCATGTGTGTGTATTTATATATACAAATAATTATATACAGCACACACAAATATATTATGTAAACACAGACTTTTATTTTGGATGCGATTAATCGCAATTGATTTTTACACAGCCCTAATTATTTTTCATAGTAACAAACTGTCGAAAACGTTTTTTTTTTTAAGTGTTTTGATTACATGTGTTAAATTTGTTATGTGATGTCATGCACCTGTTGTTTGGTAATTTAACGAATCCATGATTTGGGAAACAATTTTTACTTTAATTTTTAACGATTTTTTCTCACATTCCTAGCTGCTACAATGCTAGTCATTTTTAAAGTTCCCCTGTAGTTAATAATTTTATCCCTTAAAACTCATCTTTGATCATCAAAATTCACTCAGCAATGCTGTCGCATGAGGTCACATGACCGTAACAACATGGCGGATGTAGTACAGCCGAAATTTCATTCATCCTAGCATACTATATAGAGCGTACGTTTTAAAGGGTCCTAGGCTTCTATGTAGTTTGAAGTCGCTAGTTATGGTTGGTTGCTAGTTGTTAAATAACTAGCTCTCTAATACTTAAAGTTAGCAGTTTGCTATTAGCATTGCCACTTATTAGCAAATTAACAATGCTCTGTGATGTTATCCAACGAGTTATTTTCATTAATTAATTTTCATAGTAACAAACTGTCGAAAAAGTTGTTTTTTTTTAAATGTTTTGATTACATTGTGTTAAATTTGTTATATGTGATGTCATGCACCTGTTTTTTTGGTAATTTAACGAATCCATGATTTGGGAAACAATTTTTACTTTAATTTTTAACGATTTTTTTCTAGAAGCAAATATTAAGGGTAGCTGCTACAATGCTAGTCATTTTTAAAAATTCCCCTGTAGTTAATAATTTTATCCCTTAAAACTCATCTTTGATCATCAAAATTCACTCAGCAATGCTGTCGACTAATGAATTTACACATGGTTTGTCTTCAAGCATATTAATTAATAACACCACATAGACATATAAACAACATTAAACGCTTGATTTTCACCACAGGGGGGTTTTGCCGAGTGGTTGCTAGCGGATAACTAAATACCTTTCAATGTTTAATGCTTAAAGTTAGCAGCTTGCTAATTGTAGTCCTGCATTGTTATTCCAGCAGTGCTTGTGAAGCTAAACATTAAGTGAAACCCCACCACAAATCAATGCTTTCTCGACAATCCCAGCTCTCACGAACCCCCGCTGGCTGAAATCCGCCGACAGGAGCCAGATGTTGGCGATATTGACACATCTGCACAGACGTTTCTCTGATTCCCTGCGGTGACGGAGGAAAGCGAGAACCACAGCTAACGCTCTTTCCATCGATTCTCAGCTCTGCTTCCACTCGTTTAACGTATTCCTCAGTCAAGTTTAGGTGACCACGGCTAACCTGACCTAACCTAACCTGTCAATGCATTGAGCTTGTTTGAAATGATGGATTGTGCATTCACTGGTCGTCTTTGCTTCTGAGGACCCGCATCAGACGCCGGCGCCCGCTGTCCTTGAAACTCTGGCTCGACATCCACAAATCCCGTTATTGTTGGGTCAAGACGGATGCAAACCGTGCCAGAACTTCAGCAAAAGCCGTCAAAGAGGGCTGTTTGTGAAAGCTACGCTACATCAGTGGCTTTATGCCGGAGCCAAAAGAGTCTCGGGATTGAACTGGGATTTCAGGTCCCCAGGCCAAACGAGCGGCGGCAAACAGCAGCGAAAAGTGTTCAATTCCTGCGACAGACACGTCTACATGTTTGAATTTAATCCGACGCCTGCCTGTTTATCTCGCATGAAAATGCTCGACTGGGACCCGAGGCCTGCAGCTTTCAGAGGCTTCGGGTGGCTTTCACAAAAGCCTGAACAGAAATGAAAGGCTAACAGAAAAGAGTCTTCTCTAACCGCGAGGAGCCAAAGTTGTGTCGTGCACAATGGGGTTGGGGGGATTATTGCTTCAGTGTGTGGTGGGATGGAAGGTGAACTCATTAATGCACTGACATGAATGCATGCTAATGTTATCTGCTTTTACAGGGACAAAACAGTGGTGGGCCTTTATACACACAGCAAGATGAAACCATTCATATTACAGATGCTAATGCTAATGTACAGTACACGTGATCTTGAATCAGAATAACTTCTCTGATGATGAGGGTCCAATAGCAAACCACAACCATCCAATCAATTCCCCATAGACAAAATCAAGCCCCGCCCTACATTTGTTGGTGAATCTCAGTTCTTAAGTAAAAGTACAAATATCGAGATAAATATTTACTTTAGTAAAAGTAGAAGTAACACAATGACAACCATACTTAAGTAAAAAGTAAGAAGTACCTGATTTTAAATGTACTTTAAGTATTAAAAGTAAAAGTACTTGCATAACAATTGATTCTCTTAATGACTATTTTCTAATTAATAATAAAACATTTACTTCTAACTCATTCAACCTAATACTCCTATAATGATGGAAAAAAAATTGTTGTCACCATTTCTGAAACAAGCTTGCAGTTAGGCAATATAAACTATGCTTATCCTTACGATATGTTAATTACTATGTTTGGCAGTAAACGCGATTAATTTATGGTGTTATTCTGAACCTCTTGGCTCGCCATAATCCTAACCAAACGTATATTACACAAAGTGCGTTTCCTATGCACGTAAAAACAAATTTTCGTGTATAAATTGCACGATAAACGCACTGCGTGCGAGACGCATTTAGTTGATGTATCTATGGCAACCAAACGTCACTGGTGAGACAAACGTGCAACGAACGGACGTTTAGATTACGTTTTGGCCGGGGAAAAACTGATCAGAAAATGTAATGAAAAAGTAACAGAAGTTGTAGAAATGTAGTGGAGTAGAAAGTATAATAATCGCTGCAAAATGTAACGAAGTAAAAGTAAAAAGTATGCACTATTTATTCTACTTAAGTAAAGTAAAGATACGTGGAAAATGTACTTAAGTAAAGTAACAAAGTATTTGTACTTCGTTACATTCCACCACTCAAACAAACATTAGATCAGAATATTTGGAACAATGTAAGTAGCAACTAGGTTTTTACAACTTTAAAGTGGTGTTAGCCAATGCAAAACTCGCCAAAATGCATCGTGAATGGTTGCTAATGTGTTTTTTTTAACATGCTATGTGGTTGTTGGGGTCTTCTGAGTGTTTGCTGGCTCGTTGTTTACTCATAACGGTGGAAAAATCCCAATCTTCAAGACCACCTGAGATCCTTCCTGTAAAGATCTTCTTTTTATACTTTGCATTAGCAATATTCCCAGACATCAAACTGACATTTAATCAAAGTGGAAACGACGTCTCTCATGACATCGAAACAACGTTGATTTTGCTCATCGAATTAACGTTGAACCAACGTCAGACGCGTCATTCTTCAAAGCTAAATGAAATCGAAAATTGGTTTGCTTTCATAACGTTGAAACAACGTTGATTTCAAGTTTTAATGAAAGAATGACGCGTCTGACATTGGTTCAACGTTATGAAAGCAAACCAATTTTCGATATTCATTTAGCTTTGAAGAATGCCGCGTCTGACGATGGTTCAACGTTAATTCGATGAGCAACCCAGACAGCAAACTGACATTGAATCAACGTGGAAACGACGTCTCTCATGACATCGAAACAACGTTGATTTTGCTCATCGAATTAACGTTGAACCAACGTCAGACGTGGAATTCTTCAAAGCTAAATGAAAATCGAAAATTGGTTTGCTTTCATAACGTTGAAACAACGTTGATTTCAAGTTGATTTTCCGAATGACGCGTCTGACGTTGGTTCAACGTTAATTCGATGAGCAAAACAATGTCAGATCAACGTTGTTTCGATGTCATGTTTCCACGTTGATTCAATGTCAGTTTGCTATCTGGGTTTGATAGTTTAAAAAAAGGACACTGGAAAAAAAATTGGTGTAGAAAGATGTTTCACTAAGAACTTGCTGGTAAATTTCACAAATAATTAACACGTTGAACTAAACGTGACTTTTCGAGGTGGAAATCTCTTCTAAAACCCTCCAATAAAAGTAGACTTTTTTTCGTGTTCGCATTAGATTTTTAATTTAGTTTAGTTGTCTTTTAGTATCTCAACCAAATAGCGATTTTGACTTATAAATAAATAAATCGTTGTGCCTATCATTACGTATCGGGACCCGCTTCCAAGTGAATGTAATAATCAATAGCATCTAATAAGCTTAGTTGACCTTCCCAACGGTGTCAGCCATCTGTTGGTTTTATATGCTCTACCCTCGCAGGTTAGTTCACAACGGACACCCAAGGACCATGCGGACGAAGTGAAGACGAATCGCTCAATCTGCTGTTGGACGTTACCTTCATCAGAGCGTTGGGACCTCACCTGTTCCTAGATCAGCGGCCGTTGGGCCACAAATTGATTATCGTCTGAATCACAGAGTCATTCCGTCTGACTGGAGGCCAGTGAGAGTGAACCGGGGCCGGCGGTGATTGACTGCCTTCCCAGCATCCTCTGTCTCTTGGCCCGTTTCAGAAGGGCTTAATGGAAGCATCACTCCAGCGATCCGCGGCCCGACGTAGCCCAGCGTGTGGCCGTCTGCGTCCTCCAGTCAAGGGCAGCTCGGACAACACCCTTAATGCTTAATGCACCTCACCGCCACTTCAGATCATATCCAGGTCATCCCTGATAAATGGCGACGGACACCTGCATTAGCTGCTGGCACCGACGTGCATGTGAGTTTGACAAACGCTATACACTTTAGCTGGTCGCTGGATCAAATGTACTCATTTCTCCAGGAGAAGGATGAAAATACACAAATATGAACCCAAGCCACATGTAGAGACTTTTTACTTTTGCTAATAATCGACCACCTAAAACACCCTAGCAACTGCGCTAAAAATACTCAAAGCATTAGGTTGCAGTTAGCAATGGCATCAAAACACCCTAGCAGTTCAATATAGATTGTCCAGTTCTCTACTAAACTACCTACTATAGCTCAATAAACTCCCCACTGGAAGGGTTTCAGGACAAATACGGCGGATACAACTCAAGTCACTATATGAGCTTTTATTTTTCACACACAATACTCATCCACAAACTAGCCTGAAAGCTACTGCTATGCTAGCCTGTTAGCTGGATTAGTGACATTATTAGTTAGGTTGTAAACCTGAAATGAAACAGAAACACCAGGAATAAATAATAAATTTACACAATTATGTGATATTAAGATGTTTTCTCTCAATTGTTAACGATGCTAGATTACAGTCACTCACCGGCAAGGCGTACCAGTCCTGAACATCGACTAAACGAAAATGAAACTTAAAGGTGAAACGCCTGCGCACTTAAACTAATTAAAGTTACACAGCCAAATAGAAAAGATGCTAACTGCCTTGTAAGGATATAACATATTTCACTAAATATAACATAAATATACCCCATTTGGAACATGTCAGTAAATGTACACACTTATTTCCTCAAATACACTATAACATAATGTTAACATCCATCTCTAAATATATATTTTTGAATCTCTCTCTTAATATAATTATATATATCTCACTAGTTCCACCTACTGGAAAGTTCTACACCTCCCACTTGGTCTACTGATTCTGGAATCCAAGTAGGCCACCATAAAACACACATTGTCATTGATGACATTATATCCTTCTTTACCGAAACACACTACCAGCCTTCAGGAGGATGGTAGTGGGGAGAGTCTTGATCCTTCACCGAAACACACCATGGTGGGGATCCCTTTCCAACCGAAACACACCATGGTGGGGACTATTTTCCAACCGAAACACACCATGGTGGGGACTATTTTCCAACCGAAACACACCATGGTGGGGACTACTTTACTGTTCCTCCACTGGAAGTAGAACCACCAACCTCCTAACGTCCCTATGGAGGATGGTGGAGAGATAGTTCTCCATACCTTGGGTTTTCTTGACCTGTCCACCAAAAACTGGACAGCTTCGGCATGTTCTCACCCTCACGTCTCGTACTACACCTTTCACATCAGGACACACTTCCACGACTCGACCCAGCCTGAACTGGCCCCTCAGCGCATTCTGGTCAGCCAACCAAACCAGGTCCCCCGCAGCAACATTTCTAGCAGGTGCGTGCCACTTCTGACGTATGTAGAGACCTGGACCTGCCAACTGGCTCCACCGCTTCCAGAACTTGTCAACCTCGATTTGGATTGCTCTCAACCGCACAAAAGGGTAAGTTGGATACTGAAACCCTCGGGAGTCCCCAGTGGGTCCTGAGCGACCAAGCAGAAGAGAGTTAGGAGTGATGACTTCCACAGTCTCATCTTGTACCTGGGCCCTGGCACCGATTGGTCTCTCATTTGACAGGTTAGCAGCAAGGTACAGGAGGGTTTGGAACTCTAACGCTGTCAGGTTACCTTCTTCGCCAACACTGCTTAACGCTCTCTTGAGTACACGGACAGCTGCCTCAGCTGCACCATTTCGGTGGGGAGAGTCCGCCGGGTGAAACACCCACATCCAATCAGTTCCCACAGCTGCCGCCTTCTTCTGGACCTGATCCTTGTCGATGCCACTTAAGAACTCATAAAGCTCCTGTAATACTGGTCTGGCGCCCACAAAGTTTGTCCCTTGATCCGACCAGAGCTTTCTTGGGTGACCCCTGAGAGCAGTGAAGCGCTGGTATGCTTTCAAGAATCCTTCCGTCGACAAATCTTCCACAATGTCAGCATGTACTGCCCTCGAAGCCATACAGCTGAATACTACACCCCAGATTTTCATCTTTGTTCTTCTTCTTACATTATCCTTAACAACATATGGTCCGAAAAGGTCCAATGTTGTATATTCAAAAGGTGCGGCTGGTACAGTTCGTTCGAGGGGAAGCTCACTCATCACCTGTTTACACATTCTCGCTTTGGTCTTTCGACAGTGCATACAGGAGTCAATGACTTTTCTGGCAATCCTTGGTCCCATCACCACCCATGCTTTAGACCTCACCCGGAGGAGTGTGCCAGCAACACCCTCATGGTTAACCTCATGGGCTTCTCGTGTGAGAAGGGTGCTAATCCACGCATTGTAAGGGATCAGGGGAACACCGGCATCTCCTTGGGTAATGGTCTGGACTCTACCATAGCATTTTAGGAGCCCAGAAGCTTCATCCTTGCTGACAACAAGTCTGTTTAGCATTGTCACAGGAAACGTAACTCCCTTCTGAGCGGCTAGGCACAGGTCTTGGAATGCAGCTTTCCGTTCCTTAACTGTCAATACTGCCTCCCACTTTGCTGCTATTGAGGTCCTGCTTGCACAGGCCAACCACTTCTTCACAGCTCTGCGGACATAACCAACCACCCCACAAAGCTTAGCTAGAGAACTGCACCTTGTTGGTTCAACTTGGTCTATGAGCATAGCTCCCCACAGCGTCTCTGCTTCTTCAGACTCAGCTAAGGTCAATTTTCCATTTTCTGGAGACACTGAAACCCTGCTTATTTCATCTGTAGCTATTGGGTCTTCACCACCAGGACTATCGGGATTCAACTGCTTCTTGGCTTGAGTTCTGGTGAGGACTGCTGAAAAGGCCTTTCTCTGGAGTTTACTCACCACCTCCCTAGCATCAGCTGCCACTTCTGAAGCAGACTTCATGGGCCAATCCTCGACTGGACTAGACAGGAACTTGGGACCTTCCTGCCACAAAGAGTTCTCATCTAAAGAATCAGGAGAGCACCCCCTTGTGACTAAATCAGCGATGTTGACGTCGCCAGGGATCCACCACCAGTCAGTTACGGGTCCAGCCTTCTGAATCTCTCCGACTCTGTTCGCAAAGAATGTTTGGAATCCGTAACTCTCTCTCTGGATAGCCCCCAGCACCGTCTGACTGTCGATGAAGTGGTACCACCTTCCCACGTTTAACCGTCCATGCTTCAATATGTATCCCTTTAGACGTGTAGCGAAGACAGCTCCGCATACCTCAGCTTTGACAGCGTCACCTTTTTGGTTGAGGGGGGTTAACTTGGCTTTCGACTCTACCAGACGGATGACCACACCATTTGACGTCTCCCACCGCAAGTATAGTACAGCGCCATAAGACTCACAGCTCCCGTCAGAAAACGTGATTCCCCAGGGTGTACCCCTCCAGTCAGGGGGTGTGAGGCTCCTGTGGAATTTAATGCTACTCAAACGAGTGTACTCCTTGAACAGTTCAATTGCCTTTCCCCTGAGCTCGTCAGACAGAGGTTCATCCCAGGTGTCTTTATTAAGCTTGCCAGCTTCCTGGAAAGCTCTTCTCACAAGGATCACCCCTTTCTGCTTCACAGGCGTAACTAGACCGATCGGGTCATACAACCCGGCGATTTGGCTCAGTAGGACGCGACGAGTCAGTGGGTTCGGTGTCTTTACTTCCACTTCCTCTTCAGTGAGGTCAATCTCAGTCCTCATCTTCTTCTTCCTTCTGGAGAAGTTGATGGAGACCATTACAAAGAGTTTGTCCTCCTGCACGAGGTAACCAACCCCCAGAGCTTTGTTATCTTCCTCCCTTAGTTGGTTGGGCAAAATCAGAGTCATTTGCTTGGACTCTGCCCCGTCCCGCCTCCCACTTTGACCAGACCGGACCCAAGGTTTGAGGTAAAAGCCTCCTGCTTTCAGTATTTTTCTACTCCTGCTTGGATCTTGTCTAGACAGCGTGGGTCATTGTGGGACGTCAGGAGGTCATCTACATAGGAATCTTCCTCGATGACTCTTCTTTCCTCCTTCATCTCAGAGAACTGGGGTAACTTTGCGGTCTCCCGCATGGCAACCTGTGCAATGCACCCCGCTGGTTTGTCTCCCATGTTCACTCTCACGACAGCATAATCCTCAATTTCATCCTCTGGTGAGTCTCTCCATAGAAACCGATGCACATGGACCTCTTGTTCCTCCAGCCAAACCGAGTTGTACATCTTTGTGACGTCTCCAATGGTGGCATGTCTTCCTTCTCGGAATCTGAGGAGCACTGCTCTGATGGGATTTAGGACGTCTGGGCCTTTGAGCAAAATGCTATTCATGCTTACGCCCCTAAACTCCTGGCTGCTGTTCCAGACGAGACGCACCGGCGTAGTCACTGAGTGGGGATTTGGAGCGGTTAAGTGGCTCACCCACCACACTGCACCTTTCCAGCTGTCCATCACGTCTTTAGTGAGCTTAACAGCAGCACCTCTCCCCACCATCTCGTGGACTTGCCTTTTGTAAGCCTCTTTCCACAGGGGGTCTCTCTCAAGCCGCTTCTCAGCCCTCAGGAAAGTTGCTTCCACAGCTTTTCGGTTGTTGGGAAGAGAGGCTGGGTCTTCCTTCCAGGGATACTTCGCATCCCAGTGTGGCTGGTTGCTGTGAGCGTCTCCCTCCCTGTAGGTTAGACCTGCCTTTATTATCTCCAGCTCTTTCTCATCAGCCAAAGACATCTCCTTCCCTCCTGGTGAGCACTTTCCGCAGCGACACCCTCCACAGGTAGGGTCACAGGCAGCACCGATGCTATCCCATTTTAGCCACTCAAGGATTTCTTTATTGCACACTGCTGTCATTCGAACTTCTACACTGCTTTCTTGCTCCAAGTGGCATCCTGGCCTTCCCACGAATTGTTCCTTTACTTTGACGGCTACAGACCTCATTGAGTGAGCAAAGTGCGTCTCTGACTGCCATGTGGTCACTGCCACTTCTTCAAAGAGGTCTGGATGGACACCACTCACAATCTTACCAAGAGGACCATCCCACAACACCAGGTCGCCGACCCTTTGCAGCCTTTGTGGAGCTAATCGACCTTCTCGAGTACTGATCAATAGATCGATCTTCTCTGGGCGGGCCAGTTCTCCCGGCTTAGTTTCAGGGAAGAACTGCTCTAATCGCTCTGATCCCACCACTCGATCCACTTTGGCGATGTCTTCCATCCCGTAGCAGATCATCTTATGAAGTTTCAGGGTTCCTCTTGAGGTCCACACCTTTATTGTCACAAGATACCTTTTTGTATCAACCTTCACCTTCATTGTGCCGACACCATACACGACAAGGGATATTGGTTCACCTGTCAGTCCAAGCCTTTCTGCAGCTTGGTGTGTAATATAGTTTGTGTCAGACGCGAGATCGACCAAGGCTCCAAGACTGTCTCCCCTCTTTGTTGTGACAGGTACGAGCATCATGAGGACTGGATGTTCTTTCAAGCCACTTTGTCCTATCAGACTCTTGCCAGAACACACTGTTGACATTGCCTTGTTAGTGCAGGCTTTACGCACAGCCTGCAACTGGTGGGGAGTCAGTCCCAACTCTGCAAACACAGCCTCTTGCTCCTCCGTCGGACCACGAGGTCCCCTCTTTTCCCCTGCTTTGTTTTCCCTCTTGATAGCATCCTTCTCAGCTGATGCCTTAGGGCAGAGGAAATAGTGGTGGTCCACTGGAGTGTTGCTTTTCTTACACTCCTCCTTACGACAAAGGAACTTTGAAGTGCAGCCACTGTCTAACCCGTGAACATCTAAGCACTTTGTACATGCTTTCGCCTTTTCCAAGAGAGATTTCTTCTCAGACAGACTGGCCTTCCTGAAAGCTTTACAGCGAAACAGTTTACCTCCATGTTCTTCATTACTACACACAGGACATGCTAACTGCTTGGAGTCTCTTTTGACTTCACTCGCCGTAGTCTTAGTGAACGACTTTTTCTCTTTCCATCTGTCACTTGGTTTCTCCCGGTAGCTTGATCGCTCAGGAGTATTAGCAGGCCATGGCTTGCTGGGCAGCAACTGCTCCAACCTCACGAGCAAAGACTTTTGGTCTTCCAGAAACAGCAAGAGCCTGTCAAAACGGTTTCCTGGGTGGACGACATCAACAGGGTCTCTCACACACATGAGCCACTCTCTTTTCATGACATCAGGGAGTTTGCTCTCTAAAGACCGTATCACCAGCTGATTTTGTAGAGCGTCTGCACACCCTAGGTCCATGAGGTCCAATGCTGCCCTCTCCACCGCTAGGATCAACTCTAACGTCTCTCGTGGCTGGTGGTTCTTGACAGCAGGTCGTGATTGAAGCTCCAACACAATCTCTTCTGCCGTTTGTGCTTTGTCACCATAACGGTTTTCTAATTCCCTGAAGATGTCGTTTGCATCTCTGCAGCGCAACAGTCTGAGCTCACTTTTCACAGACTCGTCAATACTGTCTAGCAAGTGAAGTTTCTTGCATTCCCTTGACCCTGTAGGTTCTGCCTGCATCTGGATACTCTCCCATTCAGCCTTCCAACGCCAATAGTCCCTCCTGTCCCCGGAGAACTTAGGCAAGCTTATTGGTGTGAGCCTTATTTTTGGTCGGGCCCATTGAGAGCCATCATCTCCACCAGCGTACAAACCAGAGCTGTTGTATGGCATGCTACTCCCTTGTCCCGTGCTGAGATAGACGGGTGGGGCAGTGCGATCACTCATTAGTTGTGGTGTGCTAGCATGTGTTGGAGGTCGGGCGAAACTGACCCCAAGTCCACTATCAGCCCGCCTTGTCTGCAGGTTGGACTGTAACGTTCCTTGGGGGGGTCTGTTCGTGGTAGATGCTACATACCTACTATGAGGTGGACTAGTGGCAGAAGCAACTTGAGCAGCACGTGTAGAGATGCTTGGTCTGTCGGAGAACATGGATAAAGGAGCACCTGTAACATATGTAGTTCTTTGGTAGTCAGTGCGCGGATTAATGAAAGTATGCTTGGTGTTAACAGGTGGAGTAGCAATAGCAAGGCTTAGTGGTTGAGAAAAGGTAATGTTATCTGCAGCTGTAAGGCTGTCGATATTTGTTGTGACAGGCCCACCAACCACATCATCACCTCCCACATCTTCGTCCTCGTCCTCCTCACCTCCATCTACATCATCTTTTAGTTCTGTACGGTTCCTTTTCATGACCTCATTCTCTCGTCGGCATGTCCACTCATCCATCAGTTGCTCCTTGTCCTCTTTTAACGATAAAAAGAGCATCCACTTCTCCTTTCCAAGTGGCCGATAGTCTCTCCAAGTGTACAAAGCCTCCTTGAGTTCATGGAGTTTCCTATCCAGCTTACCACTCTCGACCCCTTGTTGCGCCCATGGCACTATATTACTTTTCCCGAGCGCCTCAGACTGATCAAGAGCAGACTTGAACTGTTTTACAAGAGCGTCTATGTCCGGCCCTGCATACTTGGACCATAGGATTTCCATGATCTTGCTTTCAGTTTCAAAGAACCTTTGCTCACTGGCATCTCTCTTCGCCAGGGCGTCCTGCAACTCACTGTCATCACCAGTAGGGTCTGTTTGGGTCTGTGCATCAACATATTCATTACTGACATCGAGGAGTTTGTCGTAATCATCCTTCAATTTCACTAACTCTTCTGTCAACTCAACTTCACGTAGACGGCCAGCACAAACGTTAAGGCGGTTTATCCGTATTGTAAAATTTCGTTGTGCATTTGAGCGTTTCCGCTTCAAGCTCTCCAGATCTGACTTATCATCTGCCATTTTGTTCTTGTATTTATATTCTTACTTCTTCTTTCTTTTTATTTATTTAATCTTATTTCTTTTTTGTGAACAGAATCCGAAAAATCACCTTTTAGCAAAATGACTCGTTCAAATGACTCGTTCAAAGGAATCGTTCTCGAATCGTTCAAAAGAATCGTTCATCCGTGAACAACACAAACGTCTTCGTCAGCTGTTATGGCTTAAATCGGCGTTACAAAGTCACTATATTAGCCCCGCGGCTGTCATCATTATCCACACAGTCTTACTCACGGTTGTGGAAGTTATTCAGCCCTTCAACATGACTTCAGCTCCTCCGTTGTAGTAGTTTTGTTGACGGCCTCTTCAGAATCTGATTTTCCGATCCCGGCGTCGTCATCAACAACGGCTCTCCTCCGCTCAGGTCCGTGTTCTCCCAAGCACGGCTCCGACGACGGTTTACAACTGTCCAGTTCTCTACTAAACTACCTACTATAGCTCAATAAACTCCCCACTGGAAGGGTTTCAGGACAAATACGGCGGATACAACTCAAGTCACTATATGAGCTTTTATTTTTCACACACAATACTCATCCACAAACTAGCCTGAAAGCTACTGCTATGCTAGCCTGTTAGCTGGATTAGTGACATTATTAGTTAGGTTGTAAACCTGAAATGAAACAGAAACACCAGGAATAAATAATAAATTTACACAATTATGTGATATTAAGATGTTTTCTCTCAATTGTTAACGATGCTAGATTACAGTCACTCACCGGCAAGGCGTACCAGTCCTGAACATCGACTAAACGAAAATGAAACTTAAAGGTGAAACGCCTGCGCACTTAAACTAATTAAAGTTACACAGCCAAATAGAAAAGATGCTAACTGCCTTGTAAGGATATAACATATTTCACTAAATATAACATAAATATACCCCATTTGGAACATGTCAGTAAATGTACACACTTATTTCCTCAAATACACTATAACATAATGTTAACATCCATCTCTAAATATATATTTTTGAATCTCTCTCTTAATATAATTATATATATCTCACTAGTTCCACCTACTGGAAAGTTCTACATAGATCCTGCAATCATCCAAAACATCCAATATAAAGTTGCATAGAAATGCGCTAAAACTATGCAGACTTTGCTAACACTTAGCATTGTTGTAGCTATCAGAAAATAATGTGCTAAAAAACATGCAAAATAACATAATGCTTAGCATTGTCGTATTGCAACCATCCAAAACACCCTAGAAATTGCATGGAAATGCGTTAAAACTATGCAAAACACCTTAGCTAACACTTAGCATTGTTGTAGCCACTATTCAGAATACCCCAGTACTCACATAGAAATACGTTAAAATATGCAAAACACTTAAGAAAACGCTTAGCATTGTCGTATAGCAACCATCCAAAACACCCTAGAAATTGCATAGAAATGCGTTGAAGCAATGTAGAACACCTTAGCTAACGCTTAGCATTGTCGTAGCCACTATGCTGAATACCCCTGTACTCACATGGAAATGTGGTAAAATATGCAAAACACTTAAGAAAACGCTTAGCATTGTCGTATAGCAACCATCCAAAACACCCTAGAAATTGCATAGAAATGCGTTAAAACTATGCAAAACACCTTAGCTAACACTTAGCATTGTTGTAGCCACTATGCAGAATACCCCCGTAATCACATAGAAATGTGGTAAAATATGCAAAACACTTAAACAAACGCTTAGCATTGTCGTATAGCAATAGCAACCATCCAAAACACCCTAGAAATTGCATAGAAATGCATTGAAACAATGTAGAACTCCTTAGGTAATGCTTCGCATTGTCGTAGCAACTATCCTGAATAACCGCCAATCAAATAGAAATGCGGTAAAAAAAAAAACCATGCAAAACACTTAAGAAAATGCTTAGCATTGTCATAAAACCCTAGAAATTGCATAGAAATGAGTTGAAACAATGCAGAACATCTTAGCTAACGCTTAGGATTGTCGTAGCAACTATCCAGAATACCCTCCAATCAAATAGAAATGCGGTAAAAAACATGCAAAACACTTCAGACAACACTTAGCATTGTCATATACGTAGCAACCATCCAAAAAACCCTAGAAATTGCATAGAAATGCGTTAGCATTGCGATAGCAAACACTTAGCATTGTCGTCATAGCCACTATCCAGAATATCCCTGCAATTGCATAGAAATACGTTAAAAAAACATACAGAACACTAACGCTTAGCAGTACCAAACTAAGCGTACAAAACACCCGGAAACAGCACAGAAATGTGTTAAAAACTCAACAGCTAACACTTAGCAATGCCCTGGTAACCACCTTAAAACTCCCTAGTAATACTAGCTAACACACAGAAATGCATTAAAAACTACTCAACGTTTTAGCTAACACTTATTAATGCCAAGTAACTAGCAACCTGATTAAAATAATAACGACTCAACATTTTAGCTAACTCTAACAACCACCTAAAACAAGCTAGCAAGGGAGTCCATAACAAAGATAAATATTTTGAGGAAAGCTTACCCAGAATGTTTTATTTTTTAGCGATGTGTTAAAAACTGTGATCGTTTGAGTAGCGTTGAACAATCAAAAAAGTGTGATTTTTCTCGAATTCAGAAGTGACACAATTATCTGTTCACACCTAGACGAGCATTGTTGCTCTTAGCAGGATGTGTGTGTTTTTGTGCATGAATGGGCTCATTAGCGACAGCGACACAAACATGGACAGCAGCGATACACTGGAAGACGCAGAAACAGCTGCGACCCAATGGTGAGAGAAGAGTTCACATCTGTCAGTCCAGCGCAGCTGCTAGCATGCTAGTGCTCCCTCTTTCCAGTACACAGTCCCTGACAAGTGCAAAAATATATACGAGAGAAGTCACAGGGGAGGGCTAACCTCTGCTATACATTTCAGCTACATCTGCTGGGCCGCTGTGTTTCACGTCAAACCATGGCATATTTATAGACCAGTGAAAATAATAATACTTACGTTTGTCAAAACACTGTTTGAGAATGTACAGAAACTGTGTAAGTGTAGAGAAAATTCAGCCGTTCTGTCTTTAATTTCAAATTAACACTGAAACTTTAATTCTGTCATGAAAATTTACCTGCTAATTCAGGAATAAAAATGTATTTATTAATGGTTTGGCCAAAAAAAATAAAAAAAATTACCATGACTTTACCATAGTAACATTAATTGTGGTTACTATGCTATTTTGGCATAAAATTTGTCAAAGTTGTATCTCTAGTTTAACAAAAGATTAAATTTACCATGCTTAACATAGCAACATTACAAACTTTACCATGGTTTTACCATAGTGGCAGAAAGCTAGTAACATTAACTATAGTAACGTAAAACCACAGTGACATTAATGACAGTATCTGTGCTGACAAGATTTGGACATGCTTCCTATAAATCAATCATTTGTCTTTGGAGTAAAAAATAAATAAATATATCATATGAGAATAAAATCCAAATATTTGGAGAATAAAGCCCAAATATTTGGAAAATAAACTCCAAAGATTTGGAGAATAAAGTTGAAATATTTGGAGAATAAAATCTAAATACTTGGAGAATAAAGCCCAAATATTGTGAGAATAAAGTCGAAATATTTGGAGAATAAATTCGAAATATTTAGAGAATAAAATCTAAATATTTGGAGAATAACGTCAAAATATTTGGAGAATAAATGCGAGATATTTAAATAAAGTCAAAAAATTTCGAAGATAAAGTCGAAAAAAAAGTCAAATTATGCCAAGTCAAAAAAGCCATGGTTTTACCATTGTAACATTGATTGGAGTAACTAGTTGGGCTAAAAGATTTACTTTACCATGGTTTAACCATAGTAACATTAATGGCAGTATCTGTGCTAGTTTGGCAGACAAGATACCATGGTTTTACCATTGCAACATTGGGAGATAAGATTCAGTTTACCATGGTTTTACCACAGTAACATTAATGGCAGTAGACAGAAAACATTTTATGTACCATGATTCTGCCAAAGTAATATCAGTCTGTAGTAAATACGTTAGTTTTGACAAATATTACCATGGTTTTACCATAGTGAATGTAGTAATTATGCTAGTTTAGCATGGTTTTACCATAGTTACATTGCTTAACTGTTAGTTTGGCAGGGGAGCTTCTACCATGGTTTCACCATAGTAACATTTCTGGTGTGTTTACTAAGTAAGAACTATGGTAGATTTTCATAAGGATGGCGTATTCAGTCAGTCAGAGATGTTGAATAAATGAGCCGTCCCTGATGATGGATTGACGCGTCTCGGCTTCTGCCCCTCGTTTATATATTTGGTGCATGTAAAGGAAAGCCAAGGTCAAGCAAATTGAACCTATCAGTCAGAAACGCACCTACACTCCAAAGACAAATGATTGATTTATAGGAAGCATGTCCAGCATCCTCACGCTATTTTGCATAAGCGTTGAAATCGAAGGGGCCGCTTACCTTAAAACGAGTATCTCTTCCGCCTGTTTTAGGGACTCTGTGTCGTCCTGTCTGTGTAAATTCAATAGTTATTTTAAGGGTTACCCAGGGAGTCGCATAAATACTAATGAAACTCTCAGACAGAGCGCAACGTGCGCGCATTTGTCAATGCCGAGCGGGAATCTCACGGGAGCGGAGGGGGGAGAGCCGAAGTCAAATGGCTGTTCGGATGAATGTGGAGCGCAGTCAGGAAGGTTTGCTGGGCAAAAGGGTCCGGTGGGAGACGCGGGTGCAGATGGAGGCCCGCTGAACTCCTCAATGTCAGCTGCACTTTTTTAAGCCGCCACCAGGGACTCCAGCTGGGACGCGTGGGGTCGACGCAGCACATCTTCTTACAAAGAACAACTCCTGTTTTACTGAGGGGATCAGATGGAGGCCGAGGAGACGCTGTAGCATGTGGCCTTTGTGCCACTAGCATTGACAAATGAAATTGCGAAAGAAGTTTCTTAGCCCAAGGAAGCCCTGAACCACAAAGTCAAAAAACTAAACAAACAAAAATCTGTAAAAAATGAATATATCATTATGAGAATAAAATCTAAATATTTGGAGAATAAAGCCGAAATATTTGGAGAATAACATGTAAATATTTGGAGAATAAAGCCATAATATTTGGATAAAAAAGTCAAAATATTTGGAGAATAAATGCAAAATATTTAAATAAAGTAAAAAAAATTTCGAAGATAAAGTCGAAATATTTGGAGAAAAAAGTCAAATTATTTGAAGAATAAAGTCAAAATATTTAAAGTAAAAAAATTTCGAGGATAAAGTCGAAATATTTGGAGACTAAAGTCGAAATATTTGGAGAATAAAGTCGAAATATTTCGAGGATGAAGTCAAAATATTTGGAGAATAAAGTCAAAATATTTGGAGAATAAATGCGAAATATTTAAATAAAGTCAAAAAATTTCGAAGATAAAGTCGAAATATTTGGAGAATAAAGTCGAAATATTTGGAGAATAAAGACGAAATATTTAAAGTACAGTCAAAATATTTAAAGTAAAAAAATTTCGAGGATAAAGTCGAAATATTTGGAGAATAAAGTCGAAATATTTAAAGGACAGTCAAAATATTTAAAGTAAATACATTTTGAGGATAAAGTTGAAATATTTGGAGAATAAAGTTGAAATATTTGGAGAATAAAGACGAAATATTTAAAGTACTGTCAAAATATTTAAAGTCAAAAAATTTGAGGATAAAGTCGAAATATTTGGAGAATAAAGTCGAAATATTTCGTGGATGAAGTCAAAATATTTGGAGAATAAAGTCGAAATATTTCGAGGATGAAGTCAAAAGATTTGGAGAATAAAGTCGAAATATTTCGTGGATGAAGTCAAAAGATTTGGAGAATAAAGTCGAAATATTTCGAGGATGAAGTCAAAATATTTGGAGAATAAAGTCGAAATATTTCGAGGATGAAGTCAAAATATTTGGAGAATAAAGTCGAAATATTTCGAGGATGAAGTCAAAAGATTTGGAGAATAAAGTCGAAATATTTAGAGAATAAAATCTAAATATTTGGAGAATAAAGCCATAATATTTGGAGAATAATGTCAAAATATTTGGAGAATAAATGTGAAATATTTAAATAAAGTCAAAAAATTTTGAAGATAAAGTCGAAATATTTGGAGAATAAAGTCAAATTATTTGAAGAATAAAGTCAAAATATTTAAAGTCAAAAAATTTCGGGGATAAAGTCGAAATATTTGGAGAATAAAGACGAAATATTTAAAGTACAGTCAAAATATTTAAAGTCAAAAAATTTCGAGGATGAAGTCGAAATATTTGGAGAATAAAGTTGAAATAATTTGAGGATGAAGTCAAAATATTTGGAGAATAAAGTCGAAATATTTCGAGAATAAAGTCGAAATTACAAGAATAGTCTGCCGTTGAAATTCGTTCTCTTTTTTGTAAAAAAAAAAAAAAATGCGCGTGTGAAGTCGAACTGCCTCGGACACGGATCTTAACCTAATCGAACCTTTTTAGGCAAGGGAGAGTTCTCGAACTAACACATAATACAAGTCATGTTAAAAACAACCCAAGCACAACTAGTCTCAAACATCTCTAAAACTATCACAAAATACTAGCTAATCAGGCTAATTAGTTTTTTTGTTTTTTTCCAACAGGCCTATGCTATTTCATAGTGGAAAATCTTGAGAAATTATTGAAAGAGAAACTGTAATGGATGTGAACATATCTTAAATTAGCCTTATTAAAGTGCTTAGCTGGTCTTAGCTAGCAACCATGCTAGTCAGGCTGATGTTCTTTGATGGTTTAGGGCACTTTGCTTTCTCTCATATGAATATGCTAATCACTGCACAACAAGTTGAAGTGAAAGACTTGTTATATAAATCCCATCCTCGAGTGCTTCAATACACCTTTGTGTTGAGGATCGTTCAGTCTATATGTGGACGCCATTGTGCTTCAGACAGAAGAGCGGTGAGCAGGTGAAGGAACGGCTCAATTGCTCTCTTTCATCAGTCTGTAAGTGATTGCCGCCCTCTCCACTTTTCCTAATCCCAAGGTATTGTGTGCCTTCTTCATGTGTTTGGCTAGCGCTTTATTTACCCTCTAGTGGTGCGGTTAGGTGCGCTCTCAAGAAAACCACGCTTGCACACACGAGCGCGCGGATAATTACCGGCATCATAAAAAAGCAGGCGTGTCTAAATTGTCTGAGAGCTGTAATTGTTTTGGAAATTATTTATTCATTTGATTGCAGGGCATAACAGGATGAGAGATTCGCTTCTTGGCTGTTTTTTCCCCATTAGCCTTGAATGGGTATTAAGGATCATTATGGGAAAAAAATAAAAATAAAAACGACTGCCAAGTGCACAATAAGTACTAAAATATGATATTCATTAGAATGTGCGAGTGCTTTATTTGTAGCGCCACTAGCATATTTTGACAGAATTTCTTTATCTTGGTTTGCTTGTTCGTCAAAACACATTCGTTAAAATAGTACCACTTTAGTACAACGTTTAATTTGTTAACATTAATTGACATGGACTAACAATAAACAATACTTGTGCAGCATTAATCTTAGTTAATGTTAATTTAGCATTTTTTAAGTTGTATCTGTTAACATTAAACTGCAGTGAACCAAAGATAGTCTCAAAAACACGCTTTGAAATCACTGGTGTTTCTGACGTCACAAACCACCTTGTAACCAATCAGATCAACACGTGATCGTCAACCAGTGGATCTCTGAGTGAGTGGAGGAGGGGCTCATTAACATATTCATAGAACCGTGCATACTAAATAAGGTTACATTCAAGCTATTTTAAGGCATAAAGACTTTTTTTAAGGAATAGACATTTAAATATATCATTTTGTTTATCAAAGATGAGTTTTAAGTAGTGATGCACGATATATCGGCCAGCATATCGGTATCGGCCGATATTTGTTCATTTTTATGTTACCGTTATCGGCCCGATAATAAAATTTGGATGATATTTTAAAGCTGATAAATAACTAATTATTTCTTTCAACACTTGAGACAATTAAGATGCGCACTGTTCAACAAGGTTGATCTTAATTGCTTGAAATATGATGAATCAAAAAGGAAAATATAGTTAAGTGCAAAATGTGCTCTCATATCGGCTCCATGAAATTATAATGAGAACATTATAATTGTGTGATTGGGAAATGGATTTTAATTGTGAGACTTTTGTTTTTGCAATCAGGCTCTCAAAAGTTATATTTCGATTTATCGGCCGATATATCGGTTATCGGCTTTCAAATATAAAGAATATTATCGGTTATCGGTATCGGCCAAAATGTTCACATCGGTGCATCCCTAGTTTTAAGGGATAAAAAGGGGGACCTAGACCTAAAAGAGACCCAATTGTAAAGTGTCACCATAAAAACAGTACAAAAGTTCATAAAACGCAAGCAGAATACATTTTTTGCGTAAATTGTTTGCATCCGCTGTATTCGAAGTCATTCGACAGCTTTATGCGAGAAACGGCGAAAATTACATTTTGCTGAAAATCTTAGCCTACAAACCTCACTTACTTGGATTTATCAAGTTAAATTGCGAAATTTTTAATGTTTGTGCTTTGTACACAAACATTATTTCCTCAAATACTACTTTAATTCAAAGTTAAATAGAATAAACTTTTTGAAAAATTTCGTATGGCACGAGCGCCGGATGTAGAAATTTGTTTTGCTCATGTTTCGTCAGTGGGGTCTATCGCTACAACCATACTGAACTAGTGAATATGTTTACAGTAATATTTACAGTAAATTTAATTCAAATAGCTTTTTTACAGTATAATTCATCCATAAGTTAAATAGAATAAACTTTTTGAAAAGTTTCGTATGGCACGAGCGCCGGATGTAGAAATTTGTTTTGCTCATGTTTCGTCAGTGGGGTCTATCGCTACAACCATATTGAACTAGTGAAAATGTTTACAGTAATATTTACAGTAAATTTAATTCAAATAGCTTTTTTACAGTATAATTCATCCATAAGTTAAATAGAATAAACTTTTTGAAAAGTTTCGTATGGCACGAGCGCCGGATGTAGAAATTTGTTTTGCTCATGTTTCGTCAGTGGGGTCTATCGCTACAACCATACTGAACTAGTGAAAATGTTTACAGTAATATTTACAGTAAATTTAATTCAAATAGCTTTTTTACACTATAATTCATCCATAAGTTAAATAGAATAAACTTTTTGAAAAGTTTCGTATGGCACGAGCGTCGGATGTAGAAATTTGTTTTGCTCATGTTTCGTCAGTGGGGTCTATCGCTACAACCATATTGAACTAGTATATATGTTTACAGTAATATTTACAGTAAATTTATTTCAAATAGCTTTTTTACAGTATAATTCATCCATAAGTTAAATATAATAAATTTTTTGAAAAGTTTCGTATGGCACGAGCGGCGGATTTAGAAATTTCTTTTGCTCATGTTTCGTGCGGTCTATAGCTACAACCATACTGAACTAGTGAATATGTTCACAGTAATATTTACAGTAAATTTAATTCAAATAGCTTTTTTACAGTATAATTCATCCATAAATATGTTTGCATACGGCGCATTTAAATGTGGCGCAGTTTATCATATTAGTACTAGGGTCGCGCGACATGGCAGAAAACAAAATTCTATCAAGATTTTTAAATCAATTTTGATTACGTTTTTGAAACTACTACATACTTTTTGTTTCATATGTTGTGCAGTTTGCAAATGCTTGAATTATTGATTTTTGTTCACCTGCTTCTGAATGTGCCATTGTTTTTCTACTTACTGTAAATGTGACGTGCGTACGTCTTTAACCGTTGTTCTCGCGACTCTTGCAGCATCTCGCGCAGGACGTAACGTTGTACGCAACGCAACTTCAACCTGCATTAAAACTCGATCTTTGTGAAAGGCGCGTTCTTTGTTTCCCCGCGACTTGAAGACTCAAGTTTAGACTTTAGTTCAGTTAGTTTTCGCCACGTTCCTCATAAAGCTAGCAATGGAATTTAGCACACATATAGCGCAAGTTGAATGTCGTTTTTTTTATAGTGAATTTGGTCCGTTTTGTTGATTAGCAGTCACTTATTTGGGACAACATGAGCGTGAGTTCACGTGCTTTTCAGGCTGAACTTTTCCTTTAATAATAAAAAATACAACACACTATACGTCCTCGACGCTAGCAGACGCTGTTTAGCACTGAAGCTAAGCGGTCGAAGGTACAAATACAAAAGTATCCGCTTTGTTTCACTTACAGAAAATCAATTTTTAAATAGTTTAAGTTGACACGATCCTCAGTCCACCTTTTCAAGAGGCGTGTGTGAATGTGCATTACGATCGCTGACCTTTCAGTCATTTTAGGGCTTGACCTTTGACCTCTGATCCAAATCCACACGCTTCGGTTGGTTAAATCCAGCATGTAAAATTATATATTGATGCTGTAAGGTGTTTAGTTCAGTCTTTCTGCTTTTATATGGCTGTAAAAGCATCTTGTTACCAATCTTGAAAGGCACTTTCTTTTGCCGGCGAGACTTAAAGTGTTCTAGTGAAACATGTCCTCGCCTAACAGAATATGTAAATGTAATATGCTCATACTATATTAAGGGTAGCTGTCTCTTTGATGGCTTCACCATAGCAACTGTGTAAGTTTCACTCGCCAATGCAATCTTGGACGGGAAACGCATTATTAGGCCGTCGCCTGACGAGTCTGTGCGCGATGATACGGATGCGAATGGGTTTTTTGTTTTGATTCACAGGTTTGGGAGAAAGTGTGCAGTGAGGGCTTCAAAACAGTCAGCGAACTGCTCTTGCAGACATCAGCAGCATTTAGACGGCTTTCCTAAAGCTCATGCAGGGATTACAGCGAAGACGGAGCAGCTGGAAAACTCCTGTGATAAAAAGAGGCATATACTACATGTATGACTCGAAATAATCAGTTGTCCTAAAGATGTGTTGGCAGGGGCGGAGTGGGACCGAAAAATCTATCAGGAACTTTCGTAGACCACCGGCACGATTTTAACAGCCGATAGCATTTACAGTTTTACTGATTTAAAAGGAACTTTGTTGTACTAGTATGCTGGAGAAAAGTTCATAAATGGTCGTTCTTTCCCATAGTAATTTCTAAAACTGTGTTGGGTGGACTCTGTGCCTCTCAGGGGGTTCGGGGGCATGCTCCCCCGCAAGACAATTTTGGACATTTTAAGGTTAAATGCATCACTCTCGTGCTCTCTGAGAGATCAAAATTAAAAGCTTCAACCCATGAACTGCTCGTTAAACAAAAAAAAAAAAGCATTAATTTATACCAGGACAATAAACAGGACTCAAACATGTTTTTAGTTATGAGAGTCTCAGTCTGCATTACATCATCAATGGAGTTTTAGGATGCCAAACAATTATTGTAATAATGTAATAATGATTTATAATTATTCCTATGACGTAGGCTACTGTAAAATCCACTTAAAGCCTATAAATGTACTATGTACATGAAAATAAGTATTTCAAAAGTATATTTTAACCTACATTACACTATAATATAGGAAAATACTTTTGTCCAAATTTCTTCAATTGCAAGAAATAAACCCTTGAGCTTTTATTTAGGAGAAAACACCAGATGATCGCGTGAGCAAAGTAATGAAATAAAAATAATAAAAGAGCTATTATAATGGTGCAACGCCATATCAGGGTTTCAATTTTAGTTCGTTGGCAAAATATAACGCTAGAGATCTTAATGTTAGGTTTTACATTTTACATCTTTACATATGTGTTGGGAAAAGGGAGAAGAGAGAGTTCGGCAAAAGGCGGATTCAGCGCATTAAAAAAAAGCTGCTTTCAAGTAGGCTACTTCACGCCCTACGACCTACGCCACTGAGACTGTTTCAAAACGGGTGTCGTTTTGCTGTAAAGACAGGCACTTAGTGCAAATATATGCTCCGTTATAGATAATGTAAAAAAAAATGTTTTTTTCCCTTAGCTTGGGCCATGGCGAACTTCCAATAAATACATTTTATCAGACCGGGCCGGCCCTCGCGGCCTCGAAACACTACCGGAAAACTCCCGACTCTCCCGATTGCCGCTCCGCTACTGCGTGTTGGTCCATTTTGAATGATCTGCAAGTCTAAAAGTTCAAGTCAACTTGTGTTTTTGCTCCTTAAAGGATTAGTTCACTTTTGAAAAAACTTTTGCTGATAATTTACTCACCCCCATGTCATCCAAGATGTCCACGTCTTTCTTTCCTCAGTCGAAAAGAAATTAAGGTTTTTGATGAAAACATTCCAGGATTTTTCTCCATATAATGGACTTCAATGGGAACCGGATGGTTCAAGGTCCAAAAGATAGTGTTAATAACAGTTTCAGATGCAGACTTAAATGTCTTTAAACGACACCAGACGATGAATAAGGGTCTTATCATGCGAAACGATCGATTATTTCAAAACTTATTCCAACAATGTAACTTTTCTAAGGACAAATGCTAGCCTTGCTCTATTCTGTGAGGCGCGTTTGTAACGTCACGTAATACGTAATTACGGTCACGGGCGACGTAGCCAGAAGTACAGAGTCAGTGTTTACAAGTTGAACGCATAGGTTGAACGTGCAAACTAGCTCAAACGCCGTTTACAAAAAAAGGAATTAAAAGGAAAAACAACGATGTCGGACGATTTTGATTCTGTACTTCCGGCTACGTCGCCCGTGACCGTAATTACGTATTACGTGACGTTACAAACGCGCCTCACAGAATAGAGCAAGGCTAGCATTTGTCCTTAGAAAAGTTACATTTTTGGAATAAGTTTTGAAATAACCGATCGTTTCGCTTGATAAGAACCTTATTCATCGTCTGATATCGTTTAAAGACATTTGAAGCTGCACTGAAACTGTTATTAACTGTCTTTTGGACCTTGAACCATCCGGTTCCCATTGAAGTCCATTATATGGAGAAAAATCCTGGAATGTTTTCATCAAAAACCTAAATTTCTTTTCGACTGAAGAAAGAAAGACGTGGACATCTTGGATGACATGGGGCTGAGTAAATCATCAGCAAAAGTTTTTTCAAAAGTGAACTAATCCTTTAAGAAGAAGGTCAATCAATATCGATTCAAACTACCGTCCGTGACGTTCTCAACTGGCTTTAATTTTATGTATGAGAGATAAACGGCACTTGAGAACCAATATAACTCAAGGTCTTTCAAGCCTTGGCGACTCTGGATGAATAAGCATCATTTCTGGCTTCTTTTAATGCTGAAGAATTGGTGAAGTAAATTATAATTGAGTCTAGTGGAGCATGAACGCTTCACTCATGCGATCTGTTGACAATGTGTTATTTGTTCCTCTCCAGGCTCTGGTGCTCTTTGTCCCGCGTGGTGTGGCGCTCCCTAAATAAAGTGAAAAAGAGGCGGATGGTAGGGGAAAGTGATTATTAACTTAATGCAGCCGGCTTCTGGGGTGGCGGGATCTTTACATGGTTCAGTAAGTAACGACTTCGGCCACTGCGCTTTAACTGCCGATGAAAACATTCGACTGCTTTCAGAGGCAATTACTGGAGCTCTCAATCACAGACTCGGCTCTGAATGTCAAGCAAGGGCCTCCGTCGCTTCAGCGGATCCTCCAGCTTTTCCGAGTCCGCTACCGACTTGCAGGGCAATTTCACCTGAAAACATGGCAGTTTGGAGTGCTTTTGCCATTCATTTTCCCCATTGGGATTTCAAATAGTCTTGGATGAAGAGTTGCGAGCCATGAACCACTCAAACACTTGATTTGAAGCACAAAGTGCTTGAAGAATAGAGAAACGGACGTTTTTTGTGGGACTTTTATGAGGGAATGGACTACTCGACTCGTCATAACGCGAATTGCACTACTGACTTTGCGTACGAGTTAATGGGGTGATATCCGAATGGTACTTAACTAAAAGCGAAAGCCATCTTAAATTAATATTCCTGTTTTAAAAAAGAAACTAACTTTATCAAAAGCATTTTTGCCATACTGAAGGTAATCTTTTTACAAAATTATTCCAAAATATATAATATTGCCTATAATATACAGACAGTACTATATTCATATATAATTTATATATTATAATATTTTATACACATACAGTATATCTTATTTATAATATTTCTAATTTAAATGTGATATTTGTTATTTATGATATTGATTTTATTATACAAAGTGGGAGAAAAAAGCTAATAACTAAGATCAAATAAAGTGTAATTTTCAGTCAATGACAGATTTTATTATACTTGTATAATTTTCTTGGTGTCGTTTGGAAAAGAGCAGCTCTGTGATTCTGCTAAACTTCTTTTTTTTCGTTTTCCTACATTGTAAAATTTTTTTTTCAAGATTTGTTATCACAACATATTTTCTTTTGTCAAATCAACTTTATAATAATTTATTTAGTTGAGATAACTAATTATTTTGAGTTTCTGATGATTAAATTAATCTCCTTCATTGTATTAACTCACTTTTTCCAGTTTAATCAACTTAAAATTTTAAGGCAACCCAGGTTACTTACTTTTTTAAGTTAAACCAACAATATTTTTTACGGTGTGGTAATTACAACATTTTTTCTTTTGTCAAATCAACTTAAATAATTTATTTATTTCAGATAACATATAATTTTGAGTTTCTGATCTCCTTCATTGTATTAACTCACTTTTTCCAGTTCAATGTACTTAAAATTTTAAGGCAACCAGGTTACTTACTTTTTTAAGTTAAACCAACGATATTTTTTTACAGTGTACAAATTAAATAAAAGCCGAAGATATTAACTTTAAAATCAATAGATATAGTCCTAAAAGACAAGAGGAATACACACATATAACTATAACGAAAAAGATACAAGAAACTATGTCGTTGTAGAACAATTTTAAAAACGATTTTTAAACGATAAAAAATATTAGCAGCCAATCAGAATCCATCCTGACTTAAAGAGCGCGAGAAGCGAAAGATAAAACTGAAGCGCGAGCTTAAACAGAACGATATCATATTATCATTATAGTTATACAGTCAAATTTGTATTCAGACTCCTTCAACATTTCTCACATTATCACAGTTTATTCGCTATAGAAAATGGGAATTAAATATGAGCAGAAATCAATGGATATTTGACTAGTTTTGGACTCTCACACATGAATTATGTTGAATATCTGTCAGCTGTTAAATTTAACACAATTTTAGATAATACCAGTTTAGCTCGTGGTAAAAGTCGGAACAAACTCCACAAACAAAAGATTTCGAAACACAGCGCTTCGTCCGAGGCAGATTATCACGAAATAAGATTGAGAGATTTTACCTTCTCCAGACGTCTTGAAAGCTATTACGAAGCCTAAAATTAATGAGGAAGAAAAAGAGCCGTGTTCTTCTCCCTGCCTCTTCTGCGAAAGGCTTTTTGTTGAGCTCGCGGGTGAAGATTCAGAATCGTGATTAATGTCCTGGAGATCAACCTGGTGTCACGCTGAGGTGCACAAATGGGGAACAGGATTTAACAACCACGAACTCCACGCTAACAAATGAGCGGATCAGCAAATCTCTTTATTATGGCGGGATTTTCCCTCTTCATATTACGCGCGGTGGAAAATTAGGTTTTCGGCGAATAAGCTTTATCATATTATGACTGCAAATATACACAGCTGATCAAATTAAATCTACTTAAAATTCACAAATTATAATATAATGTTATATATATGTTATATGTATAATGTTAATTATGTTATAGTTAATAATACATAACTGAAGTTTATTATTCATTAGAAAGGTTGTCTGTAGATTTAGGAACAGCTAAACTAAAATATATATATATATATATATATATATATATGAAGAGTTCAGATGCAAAAGCCTCTGAGTGCCATTCGAAATTTTCTTCTAAAATGATCATTTTTATCAAGCTTGTATATTTAAGTTCAGTGATTTCACTTAAATGGCAATGAAGATTACCTATTAATTGCCATTTAAGTGAAATTACTGAACTTAAATATACAAGCTTGATAAAAATGACCATTCTAGAAGAAAATTTCAAATGGCATTTAGAGACTTTGAACTCTGAACTCTTCATATATCTTCTTTCCCTCATTGTATATTCAAAAAGATATTTCACAGTACAAACATGAACTGGAATGAAAATGACATTTTAATGGTTTTGCATTCTTTGAAAGACTATTTATGTCTTTTATTTTGTATATTGTCATGGTCAGTGTCATGTGACTCCCTCTTCCCCTCATGTGATTCGGTCATTTCCCGCTTGTTCTCATTGGTTCATTGCCTGGTCATGTGGCTATTAGTTCTGTTTGATCATTGGTTGACACAGTCATGTGCTCCACTGAATCGTGTATTTAAGATGTCATAATTACCGTAATTAAGCGTATTAGTGCTCTAAGGGTAGGTTTACGCAACAACGATATGCTTAAAACAGAAGATTTAAAGTTTTCCGCGCATCTCCTGACTGCGGCAAATTCATTTAGGCGTTGATAGTGTCGAATGTTGCCGTCTCGAAATTACGGTAATTACTAGGGGTGCACGATATATCGGCCACCATATCGTTATCGGCCGATATTTGCTCATTTTTATGTTATCGTTATCGGCCCGATAATAAAATTTGGCTGATATATTAAAGCTGATAAATAAAAATTATTTCCTTCAACACTTGACACCTGAGACACTTAATATGCGCACTGTTCAACATGATTGATCTTAATATAGTTAAGTGCAAAATGTGCTGTCATATCGGCTACATGAAATTATAATGAGAACATTATAATTGTGTTAGGGGACGGATTTTAATTGTGAGACTTTTGTTTTTGCAATCAGGCTTTCAAAAATTATATAAAAATTGGATTTAGATTTATCGGCCGATATATCGGTTATCGGTAGGGTTGGGTATCGTTTGAATTTGAACAATTCTGATTCCGATTCCTTGTTTCGATTCCGGTTCCTAACGATTCTCGATTCCGATTCTTTTAAGAGGCAGGGTCAAAAAAGTTTAGCTAACCTTGCTAACCAACGGTATTTCTGAAGGAAATACTCCTTTTGTCACAAATTTTGCATTTTGCCGAGATTTCGTTATTTTTAGAAAAGTGAAGCCACACTTTGGACCACCGACGTAAGCTACTCATGTTCGACTCACGCGGTTATGCCAACACTTCCGGTAGACGCTTCTTCGTTGGTGTTGTTCAGCAGTTTCTTCTTCCGCTCGGAGGACTGTGAATATCGAAACTAGGAATCGAAATTTTAACTTTTGAACGATTCCGGGAAAAACGAAAAGTTAGTCTCGGTTCCAATCGATACTCGATTCTCGATACCCAACCCTAGTTATCGGCTTTCAAATATAAAGAATTATCGGTTATCGGTTATCGGTATCGGCCAAAATGTTCATATCGGTGCATCCCTAGTAATTACGACATGGCCTGAACGCAGCATTAGCTTACTGAAGTACGTATGTTTTTACGTATGTTTCCCGAGAGTTTTCAGTGTAAAAGTTCTGTTCTGTAATAAATTGACCAATAACGATGACAGTGCTTGCCACACAAACTCAGGACATATATACGGTTGCACACTTATTAACGGTAAAGTTCATGCCTGGTGTCAGATTGACTGGCCTGTACTGTACATGTCATTTCCTGTGAAGGTCTGGCCAGGCTTGCACAGCGGGAAACAAGCGAAGTATTTTTAGAAGGAGAGGTGAATGTGCGTGTTGCGCTGTGACAGGGCAGCGTTTGAGTCGAAGAAGCTCTGGATGGACGCACAGTTCCTCAGCGAGGACAGACCGACGGACGGTGTGGGATGATGAGGCAGAAAAAGCTGTTCTGATATAGTCCTGACAGCAAACCGATGATTCACTCTTCTCAGCAAGTTCAGCCTTATTTATTTATTATTCTCCAGCCAAAAAATATTCTATGAAAGCTCAGTTCTGCCGCATAAGAGAAAAAATCATGCTTTTAATTGGCATAAAAAGTTGATATTGTGACAAACACTTTAAATTGACATAAACTGTCAATAATTATTAGTTAAATAAATCGCACTAAATCATAATTGAGATTAAAGTCAAAATTTACTAAATGTAATTGACATACTAAGTTTATGACATTAAAAGATTGACATACTGAGATGTACAATTGAATGTCATAATTATGATTTAGTTTCACAATATTGACTTTTTATTTAATAACTTACTGTGATAATTTACTTTTTATGTCATAAATGACTGAATCAATTTCGTCTTTTGATCTCAAATATGACTTATTTCATTGTCTTGTCGTCTTTTCATCTGAAAAAAGTATGTCATAATGTTGACTTATCTCATAAATATGAGTCAGATAATGTCAGTTTTGTCTTTTCAACTCATAATTTGATTTAGTATGTCATATTTTTGACTTCATTGTCATAATGGATTGTCATAATGTCATATTTTCATCAGAAAATTATGACTTAGTATGTAGTAATTATGACTTTTTATTTCATAAACGTAAATTAAGTCAATTTCGATTTTTTTATTGTATCATAATTACTACTTTATGAGTGTGACAAATTTGACTTTTTATCTTAAAAAAAATGACTTCATCATTTCGATTTTATGTCAATTTATCATATTTCAACAGTATGATTCACAAAATCATGATTTAGGGACTGGGCTTCCATATATTCAGCTCAGAAGAGCAACCCGGGTTTAATTAAACTAATAACTGCATATTCACATGTAAACAAAATGTTCTCATACAAAAATCCATTAGCACACACATTTTTAACCTTTAATTAATTCCGGATTATTCTCAATGAGGAAGCATGTCCTTAGCATTAGCATTAGCATATGGCTACACTCAAACCACAGCTATAACCTCAACTGTCCCTTAAATAATGTTTGTTAAGTTTGTCGTCCATATTTGTCCATTAAATAATGTTACTGATTTATGTAAATTATATAAACTTATGTTAATCTCATTAGACTTTATTTATGTAGCTATACCAACATTACTGCATGGACACTTTTCATGAATAATAGCCTAGTCAACATTGATAATCAAAACACAATCATGACCGCCAATTTACTTCTTTCTTTCATTGACGCCCTCAAAGTTCAGATCTGAAATGAAACTCGAGTCTCGCGGGTGTTGCGCGCGCGCGCGTCTCGGAAATACGATCTTTCCGATTTGACCTGAAGGCAGCATTTCGACTGCATAATTAAGTGTGCATTTATGCATATTTGTGCCGCGACACGCCGAGAGACAGCAAAACAAATGTTTCTAAAACGCTATCTTGACCTGATACTAGCGTGCAAACATTTAACCCGAGACCCCGGAGACTGAATATTCAGACCGAACATAATAAAGCGCGTCTACAGTCAGGGGAATGGATTAGACGAGATTATTACGCCTTGAAGGTTAGACAAGTATACAACAATGAAACAGGAGAGACTGAGACAGGTAGCGCCTGCACACACACGCATGAAACAGGCTTTACTCGTCCACAACAAAGCGTGACCTTCTTTTCTCTTTATTTAGGCGGGAAGGAACAAGAGTGTCGCGAAAACAAAGATGGCTGACAGGAGTCATGTCGAGGTGAACGAGAGAGATCGAGTCCTGATCCTGACAATTTTACTGCCGTTGTGCTCTTAAAATGTCATAATTATTAATACAAAAGTGTGTGCACGTACACACACATACATCCATATATTAATTAATTTATAAATAAAATGATTATAGAAATGAATTCAAATGTATTTATATATATTTTATAATATATAAACATGCAAATATATAAGTAAGATGTATATAGTACAATGTAGCATTTATTACATTTAAATTTGTAAAATAAATATATTTTATTATACGAAGTACGATGCAATATATTAAGATTATATTATTGTTATAATATAATTAATGTATAATCTTAGTTCTACAATTATTTACATATATATATTTACGTTTCATTATAAATATGCTATATATATACACACTAAGTATATTCAATATATTCAATATGCATATAATTATAATATACATGTAATATAATCTATATATTGTTTTTCATATTTATAGTAACATTTTAATTTATATATATATTAATATAAATAAAATTATTCTATATATATATATATGTGTGTGTGTGTGTGTGTGTGAGAGTTAAGGTAAAAAATGATCAGGTTATCGCCTTTTTTATTCCTATAAACCAGTCTTTAGAAAAGCACAAAACCATGTCTTTTCAACCTAGATGCAACATTTATGCGCATAATCCTGATTATTATCGTTCTGTTGCTCACCGCAAATGTTAATGACAGGCGACTTATTTAAATGCCCTTAAAAACAATTTTTCATTCACATACATGCAAAACAAGAATTCATCAAAAGCGAATTAGCATCCGATGTTAGACATTATCATTTGACTGTGCCAGGACATGACTAAAGATTGCCCCGGAGACACGCTTTTAATGTGCGTGTGGAATAATAAAAGGCATTAAGCGTCTGTTTCGGTGTCTGCCACAAACATCATAACATCAGCTGTCAAGGTTTCCACATTCAAAAAATACAGTCAAAAATAGCTTGCTTTGTTAAAAAAAAAAGTTTTATTTAAACGCATTTATCAAAACATCAATATTTTTCATAAAGATGGTGCACCTCAGGAAATTACTGACAAACTCTAGAGGTCAACCGTCAAAAACTGAGGCTAATGATGTTTTAGCGATCAATGGCGAGGCGAGACATAGCTAGCGTAATGTATTCATGCTGCAGTAGCTCAGATTTCTCCTTCACTAAACTCATCTACAAAACTGTTTTTCTAGAATTTCAATCAAAAGCAAAATATTCCTTTTTAAAGTCAAATATTCCGCAGGTTTTCATACTATAGCACTGCATGCTATCGGCTAATTGGCTAGCAACTTTGGTAGCCGGAAGCTGGACTTTTCAGTGCACAGATTGGACGTTCCACCATTTGAATGGCAAAATCCGTTTCAATTGTGAAAGGCACATGCTATCCTGTTGCAATACAACGTTAGCCTGTTAGCAAGCAGTGAAATTGCACTGAAAATGTACCTGGATAGAGTTTAAGCTAACTTAAGTCTTGTTTGATGCATGTTTAAATTCGCCATTAGCATTCAAACGTGTTTTCAGCACATATTCAGATGGAGAACCAAAATGTACAAATTACGTTGTTGTTGTCTGATTTGAAATATGAAACAATCTTAGCGAACTGTTTTGCACAGAAAATGGCGGCCATTTCCAAGATGACCGCCGAGCGAACTGACTAGCGGTAAGTGTCTCAAAAATATAATAATTCGCCCTTTTTATGAAATTATACCTGCTTGTTTGTGTGTGTTAACTGAAGTTAGATGAGTCTGTGTTTGCAGCTAGCCTATCACTCACAAATGCTAATGACAAGGCGGCGAGTGAACATAATGTTGTTGATGCTAACTTTGCCAAAGTTATTTAGTCATTTGGCTGACAGGTCTCCGTGCCCGTGGGCATTCAGTCCTGACAGATCGACCGGGCTTCAAAAACACCTCAGTTTCTCCCTCATAACTCACATCCAGCTGAAGTTAAAGAATAGCGTTAGCGTTAGCGCGCACCCGCAGCTGTAACGTTTTAATAACACCTAATGCTCTTTCATTCATTCGTCATGTCGCACCTTTTCCCGAGCACAAGAAAGCCCCAATGACCCGAGGCGAGACGGAAATGTAAGCACAGCATGAGGAATGAAATAATGACCGAAAGGCAGGCTAGCTTCGGCGTTCCCGCTGGCTGACAGGTGTTTGTGGAAGAGTCACACCGAGAGACACGGTGGCGGGATTTTCCCCCAGAGGCCACAGATTCAGATTTGCACTCGACGCTGGTCTCGTTAAGTTCATGTCTGTTTGTAATAACTAATGATGCCTTATTGCAGCTGGGGATGATTAGGGGGGAAGTAACGTGACAAGAGAAACATTATTAGCAACATCTGTTTGGCGGACAACGTTTAACGTTTGTTACAATGATAAAGGAAGGATTGAATTGTCCCCAGACGGTTGAATGTTTTTTTGTGTTTTAAATGTTCTGAATATATATAAAAAACTAATTTGTAGTGAATTGAGATCAAAACAAAGGGGGGAAAAAACGTTAAAAAAAAACCCTGAAATAATTTAATGTTATATTTAATAATAGGTAGTTTTGCGTATGTTTTTATTGTTTAATAATAGTGATGCGTTTTTTTCAATATTATAAAAATGTTAAAATCTTTTAACCGTGAGTGGTGTCAATATTTTTGTGTTGAATGTCAAATTTCATATTTTCTGAGTAAAAATTATTTTTTAGACAGTTGAAAATTATTATAATCATTTATTAAAGGGTTAGTTCACCCAAAAATGAAAATTCTGTCAGTATTTACTCTCCCTCATGTTGTTCCAACCCCGTAAGACCTTCGTTCATCTTCACAACACAAATTAAGATATTTAAGATATTAAGATCGCTCCTGCATACTAGTCCATAGGCTTCTTGAGGGAATGACTCTTGCTGTCCTCGAAAAGTCATTAAAGACATCGTTAAAATAGTCCAAGTGACTACAGTGGCTCAATCTTAAGTTTATCAAACGACGAGAACACTTTTGTGCGCAAAAAAAACAACAAAAATAACGACTTTATTTCAACTATTCGTTTATTTCTCCCTCTGCGCGAGTCAGGTTACTAGTTTAATAGCGAAAGCTTCTGTTATTGTACGTCACACGCATCACACACACAGTAGCGGTTCTAGGCACGGGCGAACCGGGCAGTCGCCCGGGGCGGCATTTCTTCATGTCACATGGGGGGCGGCACGAGCAGTTAAAAAAATCCTCTGTGCCTCGAAGGTTTTCTATTTTTTTACCATTTCGATTCAATTATTGGCAATGGCGCCCCTAATTGCTGAGAAGGTGCCGTGCACAGAAGCGATGTCAAGGGGGTCTCTTGATTAGTTCGCGTATCGCGTCTTTTGCGCGCTCGAGGTCGTTATTTCAAATAGGCGATTAGGCGCACGGGAAGCGCGCTCATTACGCGCTCGCGGGAGGCGCGCTCATAAACTTTTCAGTATGGGAGTGCTCGTGCACCCAAACACTTGGGTGTTTTTTCTCTTCTCCATAAAAAAATCTTTTAGCAGAGCTTCAGCAAGCGTTTTTCTGTGGTGGAAATACATTAGCTACTAAAACTTGTTTTTCATTGAGGAGAGCCCAGTGCATGGTTGTATAGCAACGACAGCCATGGGCGAATCGGTCCGAATTTTACTATTAATAATAAAAGATAAGCTACTGTGCATTATAAATGTCAGGAATGTATCTTTATTGACTCATTCTTTTTATAGAGATGATTGAATGCTGAAATATGAGGTATATATTTTTATAAAATCTCTTTTTGTGTTAACCTTTTTTTAAGTTTAGTAGGTAAGATAAAAGACACTCCTTTAAAACAAATCTTTAATGTTATTAACTTGGTGAATTGATTGTGTATTAGGCTTTTTGTGTATGTGATCATGTTGGTCACTATATTCATGAAATGAAAATAATTTACATAATGATCAACTTTGTGTTTTTACAGTAGCCTATATCAGTTCCTCTCTTTAAAGTTAGATTGATCTAGCAAAATAACTGTATTCTATTAACTGTGTTTTTCAAATGAACGGTATGTGATTTTATTGTTGGGTTGTTGTTGTTGTTGTTTTTTTTTTATGGGGGGGGGGGGCGCTCGAAGGGGGTCTCGCCCTGGGTGTAATTCAGAGTAGAACCGCCACTGCACACACATGACCAGCGTCGGCCAATAGTAAGCCCACGCGTGACGTAGCTCTACGCAATCACACTACGTTAACTGACTACAGGCTCATGGAGAAGGAAGTGAATAGTTGAAATAAAGTCGTTATTTTTGTTGTTTTTTTGCGCACAAAAAGTGTTCTCGTCGTTTGATAAAGTTAAGATTGAGCCACTGTAGTCACTTGGACTATTTTAACGAAGTCTTTAATGACTTTTCGGGGACAGCAAGAGTCATTCCCTCAAGAAGCCTATGGACTGTATGCAGGAGCGATCTTAATATCTGAAATATCTTAATTTGTGTTCCGAAGATGAACGAAGGTCTTACGGGGTTGGAACAACATGAGGGTGAGTAAATACTGACAGAATTTTCATTTTTGGGTGAACTAACCCTTTAAAATTATATATATATATATATATATATATATATATATATATATATATATATATATATATATATATATGTGTGTGTGTGTGTGTGTGTGTGTGAGTGTGTGTGTAATAAATAATTCAAATGATTTTTAAATGTTTTTTATTGATTTTTATTAAAATGACTTTGTGATAAAACTTGTCAGATCTGCAGCGTACAGGATGACGAACGCTAACCTGCGGTAATATCGTGTGTATTTTCATGACATCACTGCTGATGTCGAGTGGGTGAAGCAGCAGATTCGTGAGCCGCTATCCTCAGCTTCTTTAAGTTTGCCGGAGTCTCGTCTGCAGTAAAGTCCCTTCGGCACAGTAACAAAACAGTGATTTTTATAAGAAATCGACAGCGGCAGGATCCTGTTGCAACCTTAATTAAACATTGTGTAGCTCAGACAAGCTTTTATTCAAAGTCACTCGAGCCTGAAAGGCAGACGGAGAGTTTTTTCTAGAAACATCTTCTCAGTGTACGTTTTTCTTCTTCACCAAGGCCTTAATGTTGTTTGTTTAGGACGTGTACTTGCATGCGGTGCACTGACGGTCCTCGGAGGAAAGCCGTCAGCTCGTGAAACAACTCCTCGCTGCTTTTGCTGTCATTTCTGGAGAACGCTGTGAAACCATTAGAAATCACAGATTGAAACTATTTTTAGTGTGCTTCCCCCATGCAAAACTTTCCCCAATTCTATGGCGTTGGTGTTGCTCATTTTGTTTTGGTGGCTATAAAAATGATTAGTAAAATCTGTTTTGGCAGAACTCAGATTGACTTTCTTTTCATTTGAATAGGGGTCCATGATAGGAGACTTTTTTTTTTTGTCCAGACCTAATTGCTATTTTGTAGCTTACATTTCTGAATTTTTTGTTGGAAATCATCATAATAAAGAAAGGAAACACGCTGCTACTGTGTTTTGCAACCAATGCTATATGGTTGCTAGGGTATTTTTGTGTGTTGAGGTGTTCTTGGTAGTTTTAACCTGTTGCTATGTGGTTGCTAAGGTGTTCTGGGTGGTTTTAACCCATTGCTAATGTAGTCTGGTTGTTTTTTAGCACGTTATGTGGTTGTTAAAATGCTATAGGTTGTTTAACACATTGCTATATGGTTGCTAAGGTGTTCTGGGTGTTGTTTTAGCTCATGTTTTTGTTTGTTGAGGTGTTCTGGGTAGTTTTAACATGTTGCTATGTGGTTGCTAAGGTGTTCTGGGTGTTTTTTTAGCTCATGTTTTTGTTTGTTGAGGTTTTCTGGGTAATTTTAACCTGTTGCTATGTGGTTGCTAAGGTGTTCTGGGTGTTGTTTTAGCTCATGTTTTTGTTTGTTGAGGTTTTCTGGGTAGTTTTAACATGTTGCTAAATGGTTGCTAAGGTGTTCTGGGTGTTTTTTTTAGCTCATGTTTTTGTTTGTTGAGGTGTTCTGGGTAGTTTTAACATGTTGCTATGTGGTTGCTAAGGTGTTCTGGGTGTTTTTTTAGCTCATGTTTTTGTTTGTTGAGGTTTTCTGGGTAATTTTAACCTGTTGCTATGTGGTTGCTAAGGTGTTCTGGGTGTTGTTTTAGCTCATGTTTTTGTTTGTTGAGGTTTTCTGGGTAGTTTTAACCTGTTGCTATGTGGTTGCTAAGGTGTTCTGGGTGTTGTTTTAGCTCATGTTTTTGTTTGTTGAGGTGTTCTGGGTAGTGTTAACCTGTTGCTATGTGGTTGCTAAGGTGTTCTGGGTGTTATTTTAGCTCATGTTTTTGTTTGTTGAGGTGTTCTGGGTAGTTTTAACCTGTTGCTATGTGGTTGCTAAGGTGTTCTGGGTGTTGTTTTAGCTCATGTTTTTGTTTGTTGAGGTGTTCTGGGTAGTTTTAACCTGTTGCTATGTGGTTGCTAAGGTGTTCTGGGTGTTTTTTTTAGCTCATGTTTTTGTTTGTTGAGGTGTTCTGGGTAGTTTTAACCTGTTGCTATGTGGTTGCTAAGGTGTTCTGTGTGGGTTTTTTTTGCTCATGTTTTTGTTTGTTGAGGTGTTCTGGGTAGTTTTAACCTGTTGCTATGTGGTTGCTAATGTGTTCTGGGTGTTGTTTTAGCTCATGTTTTTGTTTGTTGGGGTGTTCTGGGTAGTTTTAACCTGTTGCTAAATGGTTGCTAAGGTGTTCTGGGTGTTGTTTTTGCTCATGTTTTTGTTTGTTGAGGTGTTCTGGGTAGTTTTAACCTGTTGCTATGTGGTTGCTAAGGTGTTCTGGGTGTTTTTTTAGCTCATGTTTTTATTTGTTGAGGTGTTCTGGGTAGTTTTAACCTGTTGCTATGTGGTTGCTAATGTGTTCTGGGTGTTTTTTTAGCACATGTTTTTGTTTGTTGAGGTGTTCTGGGTAGTTTTAACCTGTTGCTATGTGGTTGCTAAGGTGTTCTGGGTGTTGTTTTAGCTCATGTTTTTGTTTGTTGAGGTGTTCTGGGTAGTTTTAACCTGTTGCTATGTGGTTGCTAATGTGTTCTGGGTGTTGTTTTAGCTCATGTTTTTGTTTGTTGAGGTGTTCTGGGTAGTTTTAACCTGTTGCTATGTGGTTGCTAAGGTGTTCTGGGTGGTTTTAACCCATTGCTAATGTAGTCTGGTTGTTTTTTTAGCACATTATGTGGTTGTTAAAATGTTATAGGTGGTTTAACACATTGCTATATGGTTGCTAAGGTGTTCTGGGTGTTATTTTAACTCATGTTTTTGTTTGATGAGGTGTTCTGGGTAGTTTTAACCTGTTGCTATGTGGTTGCTAAGGTGTTCTGGGTGGTTTTAACCCGTTGCTAATGTAGTCTGGTTGTTTTTTTAGCACATTATGTGGTTGTTAAGGTGTTCTGGGTAGATTAACCTGTTGTTATGTGGTTGCTTAGATGTCCTGGGTGGTTTTGACCCATTGCTAATGTGTTCTGTGTGGTCTTTAGCACATTATGTTTGTTGCTAAGGTTTTTGAGGTGGTTTTAACTCATTGCTATGTAGTTGCTAAGGTGTTTTGTGTGGCTTTAACCCATAGCTATGTAGTCGTGGTTTGTATCACATTAGGTGGTTTTAACCCATTGCTAAGGTGTTATGATTGTTTTTTTAAACACATTGTGTGGTTAGTAAGGTGTCCTGGGTAGTTTTACCGCTTGCTATATGGTTGCTAAGGTGTTCTGGGGGGTTCTAACACATTGCTATGTGGTTGCTAAGGTGTTTTTTGTGTGGATTAAAGCATGTCATGTGGTTGATACCGTGTTCTGAGTAGTTTTAACCTGTCGTTTTAAAGCTGGTTTTAACCAATTGATAAGGGCTAAAAAGGTTAATTGTCACATTATGTGGTTGCTATGGTGTTCTGGGTAATCATAACTGGTTGTTAAGATGTTTTGGGTGGTTTCATCCAATTTCCACGTGGTTGCCAAGTTGGTCTGAGTGGTTTTAACACATTATGTGTTTGCTAAGCATTTCTAGGTAGTTTTACAACGTTGCTATGTGGTTGCTAAGGTGTTTTGTGCAGTTTTAACCCATTGCTACGTGGTTGCTGAGGTGATCTTGGTGATTGTTTAGCATATTATGAGGTTGCTACAGTGTTCTGGGTGGTTTTAACCCATTGCTTCGTGGTTGCTAAGGTGGTTTAAGCAATTGCTAAGGTGTTCTGTGTGTTTTTAGCATGATGTGGTTTCTAATGTTGTCACTATGCAGTTGTTAAGATTATAATATGCACATATGACTCAAATCCCAGCATTTTGCTGTTCGCCAGGAGAAACTTGCAAGTCTGCAGATCATTTTTATGAGTGATATCAATGGCGATGCTAGCCGTAGCAAACAGCGCTAATAACAGTGAACACAGTAAACCATTTCACCAAGGTTTGGGGCTCATAATCTCTCACCGGATCATAACAGGCTTTGCTCAGCGGTGGTCCGCCTAATGGACTTTATGAAAAGGCATCTTTTATTCCACGTGAAGTACGTTTACCATACAGGGGGGACGAAATAACAGCGTCCCAACCCTGCTGGTCTGAGACACAGAGAGGATAAAGGAGCTCATGAATTTATATAGATTCTGTTGAAGTCTGAAGGGAGTGGACAGCGCGGGAGTCTCGCCGAACGCTTATGAATTCATCCAAAGCTAGTGAGCTATAAAATGGACTCTTTGATTCCCCAAATACGTCCAACTATGCCTGCATAATTACAGAGAAGACTCTACCGGCCTGACGTATCGCGTTAAAATGCGATACGGAGAATCAATGCTATTGGAGGATTGAGTCACTGTGTTTATATTATTGTGTGTGTGTTTGAATGAAGCCTCAGGTCGTGTGTTGTTGAGGAGAGCTGAGCTGTTTTGCTCCTTTTCACCTGCTGGAACATTAAACGTGAAAAACCCCAAACGTTTCATTTCTGTATTCAGGGTTTGACATCAACACCTGCCAAATGCCATGATATATAGATTTTCCGATACGTATCAGTAGTGAAATATCGGAAACGCCTCCATACAAACCCGCCTCTTCTCACTCACTCATTTCATTTGTTCCGGATGAAAATTGCCTGAATTTCGACGTGGGATTGCACACAATTTGACTTATTCCCATAGATTTTGAGCACATAAAGCCGCCTCTCAGCACTAAATTGAGTTTGTTTTCGCTGCTTGTTGCGCTTAAGTAGTCAAATACACACTCAAAATAATGTCTAATAAAAAATAATTTGGAAATACGCTCATTTTCCAACTCCCCCAGAGTTAAACTGTTAAGTTTTACCGTTTTTGAATCCATTCAGCCGATCTCCGGTTCTGGCGGCACCACTTTTAGCGTAGCTTAGCATACATCATTGAAGTGCACAAGAGCATTAGCATTTCTCCCCCAAAAAATGACCAAAGTGTTTCGAAATTTTTTCCTATTTAAAACTTGACTCTTCTGTTGTTACATCGATCGTGCACTAAGACTGAGGGAAAATGTAAAGTTGTGATTTTCTAGGCTGATATGACCAGGAACTATACTCTCATTCCTGCGTAATAATCAGGAAACTTCACTGCCGTAGCATGAGTGCAGACGGCGTAATGATATGACGCAGCGCCTGAAAATAGTAGAAAATCGCAACTTTACATTTTCCATCTGCCTGCCTTTCCTTTCTTTCTTCCTTCCTTTCTTTCTTCCTTCTTTCCTTTTCTTCCTTTCTTCCATCTTTCCTTCCTTCCCTCCTTTTCTTCCTTTCTTTCTTTCTTTCTTCCTTCCTTTCTTTCTTCCATCTTTCTTTCCTTCCTTCCTTCCTTCCTTCCTTTCTTTCTTCCTTCCCTCCTTTTCTTTCTTTCTTTCTTCCTTTCTTTCTTCCATCTTTCTTTCCTTCCTTCCTTTCTTCCTTTCTTTCTTCCTTCCCTCCTTTTCTTCCTTTCTTTCTTCCTTCTTTCCTTTTCTTCCTTTCTTCCTTCCTTCCTTCCTTTCTTTCTTCCATCTTTCCTTCCTTTCTTCCTTCTTTCCTTTCTTCCATCTTTCCTTCCTTCCTTCCTTCCTTCCTTTCTTTCTTCCTTCCCTCCTTTTCTTCCTTTCTTTCTTCCTTCTTTCCCTTCCTTCCTTTCTTTCTTTCTTCCTTTCTTCCTTCCTTTCTTTCTTCCATCTTTCCTTCCTTTTCTTCCTTCCTTTCTTTCTTCCTTTCTTTCTTCCATCTTTCCTTCCTTTTCTTCCATCTTTTCTTCTTTCCTTCTTTCGTTTTCTTCCTTTCTTTCGTTCTTTCTTCCTTCCTTTTATTCCTTCCTTTCTTTCTTTCTTCCATCTTTCCTTCCTTTTCTTCCATCTTTCCTTTCTTCCTTTTTTCATCTTTTCTTCTTTCCTTCTTTCGTTTTCTTCCTTTCTTTCGTTCTTTCTTCCATCTTTCCTTCCTTCCTTTTTTCATCTTTTCTTCTTTCCTTCTTTCGTTTTCTTCCTTTTCTTCCTTCCTTTCTTCCATCTTTCCTTCCTTCCTTTTTTTTCATTTTTTCTTCCTTCCTTCCTTTCTTTCTTCCTTCCTTTCATCTTTCCTTCCTTACTTTTTTCTTTCATCTTTTCTTCCTTTCTTTCCTTCTTCCTTCCTTCATTCCTTCCTTACATTCTTTCTTCATTCCTTCCTTTCTTCCTTAATTTCCTTCCTTTCCTTTCTTTCTTCTTTATTTACTTCTTTCCTTTCTTTCTTCATTTCTTCTTTATTTCCTTTCCTTCCTTCCATCTTTCCTTCAATCCTTCCATCTTTACTTCCTTTTCTTAGTTACTTGCATACTTTTACTGTGGTTAACAATTTATTTTCAAATCATTTACTGTATCAAGTTTTATTTACAAACTTGATTATTAGTTTACGATGCCTTGAATGAAAAGCTTGTCCGTATCCCACACTGCCCCGGAGGGCTGGACTGCTGCACTGGATGTGTGTATCGAGCCGCCGGTGGTCTCCAGGAACAGCTGGGTGTTTCTCGGCCGTCATTAGGATTCAGCGACGGCCTCCTCTGACACTTTCAATTGGACCCAACATGGCAGCGGTGTAGTAAATCAGCCTGGGTTCAGCACAGACGGAGGCCAGTACAGCTCGCCTGGTTATGTGTGACCATTTAGTTGATTAAGAATACAACAAAATCAAAACTGTAAAATTGTGAAATATTATTACAATTTAAAATAATGTTTTCTATTTAAATAGGGTGTAATTTATACCTGCGACCAAAGCTGATTTTCAGCAGCATCATTACTCCAGTCTTCAGTGTCGCATGATCCTTCAGAAATCACTCTAATATGATGATCTGATGATCAAATCTGTAACTTTTGATCAATTTAAGTAATCCACGATAAATTACAGTATTTATTTATTTTTCCTCCAAAAAAATAACTGATTACAAAAAAATCTTACTGTTACTGTGAAACTTTCCGTTTCAGATAAATGCTGTTATTTTGAATTTTATATTCATCTAATAATCCTGAAAATATATATTTATAATAATCATAAATGTTTCTTGAGCATCAAATCATCATATTAGAGTGATTTCTGAAGGATCATGTGACACTTTTGTTCTGTTTTTCATATTTTTAATCAAAGAAATGCAGCTTTGGTGAGCAGAAGAGACTTCTTTTAAAAGTCTTACAAATCCAAAACTTTTTACTGGTAGTGTACGTTTGCTGGCTTCCTGATCTATAAAATTATGTACTACAACATGTACTAGTACATATAATACATCAACACATGTGACATGACACAAGCTATAGCCGTATTAGCGTCGACTCACATCTCCGTCATCGTGCCAGGCCTGAATTAACAATTAACCAACTGTTGTTTCATAGCAACCGAAACTCTCATTAAGAAGTTCGTCATCGGCTGCTATATTCAGCACACTACCCTTGGGGTGGGCGTACATCTCTTATAAAGAGATATGTGAAAGATGAAGTGGAAACTGATGTTGAAAGACGTGTCAAGACTTCACATAACAGCCGGTCCCTGGAGAGGCTGTCGTCGCGGAGGTGACAGGCGGATTTTTGTGTGTTTCGGCCCAATTAAATCAAGTCAGCATAGTTTTAAAAACCGGCATGGGCAAAAACGAATGATGAATTATGCAGATAAGAAATAAATGCAAGTGCAAACTCACTGGCGGCGATGCGAGAACATCCCGAAAGCATCCATAGCCAACTATGGTCGCAAGTTGCGTCGAGTGTGTTTCCCTTAACCATCGCAAACAGCATCGCAGAGGTGTGTGTGTGGGTGTGTGCGACAGATCTCGACCTGTTTGCATGACGTAGACAAATAGATAAATCTTGATCTTGAGAAAAATAAGCAAGCTGCCATTCAGTGCAACCTGTGTGTTTATGTAGAACACGTACAAATGATAGAAAAATGATAAACAGTCCTCAGATGCATGTCTGTAATTTATAGCAAAACATCTAGCGTTAATTCAATCTTAAACAGATACTCCAAATGACGTCATTAACCAACGCGGTTGAACGAACAGTTTGTGACAGTACGGTTTCTTGAAACAGTATAGTAGTGAACCAGCCGTGTTATATGGGAATCACATCCCTAGCATGATTTTTAGCATGTTGCTAAGCATGCTAAGGTGTTGTGGATACTTGATAGCCTCGTTTGTCGTTTTCATGTTTTGTCGTCCGCCGGTGAAGAGTTGTGTAAGTTCGCTCACTTAAAAAGTAGTTAATGTTTGTTGCAACAAGTCATGAAATTGAATCCATTTAGGGTGTTTTTAAAGTTAACATTAGCAAACATTCTAACTGTTGCAAACTTAAAACTAATTTTAGCCGCTTTTAGCTGTCATTTTCAAATGTCCCCAAATTAGCATTAGCAAATACATTAAAACTATAGCTAGCCTATATAACATACATTACGTACATCAAATTTTATGTAAATACCCAGATAGCAAACTGAAATTGAATCAACGTGGAAATATGACATCGAAACAACGTTGATCTGACATTGTTTTGCTCATCGCATTAACGTTGAACCAACATCAGACGCGTCATTCTTTCAAAACTAACGGAAAATCAACTTGAAATCAACGCGTTGTTTCAACATTATGAAAGCAAACCAATTTTCGATTTCACTTAGCTTCGAAGAATGCCGCGTCTGACGTTGGTTCAACGTTATGAAAGCAAACCAATTTCCGATTTTCATTTAGCTTTGAAGAATGCCGCGTCTGACGTTGGTTCAACGTTAATTCGATGAGCAAAATCAACGTTGTTTCGATGTCATGAGAGACGTCGTTTCCACGTTGATTCAATGTCAGTTTGCTGTCTGGGTATCTAATTTAGAGCATGACTCGCTGCACAACATGTCATAATTTGAGTTCTGGGTTTGTTCCTGTTTCTAATCACAGGTTAACATTAGCAAACATGCTAATAACGCACAATGAGTACTTACAACTTACATTTAGCACTTAATTTACAACATATTTTTTTGCGACAAGGGTTTTAAACGTATGAGTTTCGGTCTTGTTTCAGTTACTATTTTGTGAGCTAGCATTAGCAAACACGATAATAGCTTATGTAGCAAGCAAGCTTACAAAGTGTGTTTTATCGTTCGTCTGTGCTGCTTCGGAGGACATGGAGCTGATTATTCATGGTGGTTGAGGTATTTATAGTGTTAGTGTGGCTGTGGGAATGGTGTTGGGTGTTTTTTTTTTTTTGCCGTTGTGCATAAGATTGCAAGCCATCCGCCGACAGAAGGAAGTGCCTCCGTTTTCTGTCAGAGTTTAGCACCCTCGCCTACTCGTGCCATCCGTTAGACAGTTGCCATAGATATCCCAGAATGCCATGCGCTCAGCAATGCAGAGAAGATACAGACAGCTCATTCTGTCCATGAGCCCGTAAACCTGCTATGTTAGCGATCGCTCGTGTTAGCTAACCAATCAATGTTTATTTAACACTGGTTTTTTTCCACTTATCGTTAAATCAGAGTGAAGATCCTGCAGACTGAACCCACTTTCTGACAGATCAGTGCAAAGAAAGGACGAGAGATTGAGTTGTAAGGAGAAGCCTTCAGGGTATTTCTTTCAAAAGTGTAAATGAATCATGAAATCGGCCTGAAACGGAAGAGCGTGTTGTGTAACAGTTGGCAAAATGGCAGGAGAAGGGTTTTTTTGTTGTTTCTTGCGACTGCTGTGGAGGATTGGAGCGCAGGAAGATGTTTCTGGTTGCCAAGGCGTTCTGGTGCCGACTGGCCTCCGCTCAGGCTAAGTTTGGCTCTCACGCCAAGCGTGGCAACCCACACGCGTGACATAGGTACGTATCGCACAGAGGAGGCTAAGAATATGCATTCATGAAGTCGTTGGATGTCGAGAGGTCACTGTGAAAACTTTGGTGACACGACTGATCACGTCTCTCTACAGCTCCAGCTCTTTACACACCTGTGAATCTGTAAATCTGTAGTAAATCTGGCGAGGGAGTGAGTGAGTGAGCGAGTGAGTGAGTGAGTGAGTGAGTGAGCGAGTGAGTGAGACTGACTGAGTGAGTGAGTGAGTGAGTGAGCGAGCGAGTGAGTGAGTGACTGACTGACTGAGTGAGTGAGTGAGGGAGTGAGTGAGCGAGTGAGCGAGTGATTGAGTGATTGAGTGAGTGAGACTGAGAGAGTGAGTGAGTGAGTGAGCGAGTGAGTGAGTGAGTGAGTGAGTGAGCGAGTGAGTGAGACTGACTGAGTGAGTGAGTGAGTGAGTGAGCGAGCGAGTGAGTGAGTGACTGACTGAGTGAGTGAGTGAGCGAGTGAGGGAGTGAGTGAGCGAGTGAGCGAGTGATTGAGTGATTGAGTGAGCGAGTGAGTGAGACTGAGAGAGTGAGTGAGCGAGTGAGTGAGTGAGCGAGCGAGTGATTGAGTGAGCAAGTGAGTGAGACTTAGAGAGTGAGTGAGTGAGTGAGTGAGTGAGTGAGCGAGTGAGTGAGTGAGCGAGCGAGTGAGTGAGTGAGACTAAGTGAGTGATTGAGTGAGCGAGTGAGTGAGCGAGTGATTGAGTGAGCGAGTGAGTGAGTGAGTGAGACTGAGTGAGTGAGTGAGTGAGTGAGTGAGACTGAGTGAGTGAGTGAGCGAGTGATTGAGTGAGCGAGTGAGTGAGTGAGTGAGACTGAGTGAGTGAGTGATTGAGTGAGCGAGTGAGTGAGTGAGTGAGAGTGAGTGAGTGAGCGAGTGATTGAGTGAGCGAGTGAGTAAGTGAGACTGAGTGAGTGATTGAGTGAGTGAGCGATTGAGTGAGTGTGTGAGCGAGTGAGTGTGAGTGAGTGAGTGAGTGAGTGAGCGAGTGACTGACTGACTGAGTGAGTGAGTGACTGACTGACTGACTGACTGACTGAGTGAGTGAGTGAGAGAGAGAGAGAGAGAGTGAGTGACTGACTGAGAGAGTGAGTGAGTGAGTGAGTGAGCGAGTGATTAAGTGAGACTGAGTGAGTGATTGAGTGAGTGAGCGAGTGAGCAAGTGAGCGATTGAGCGAGTGTGTGAGCGAGTGAGTGAGACTGAGTGAGTGAGTGATTGAGTGAGTGAGCGAGTGAGCGATTGAGTGAGTGTGTGAGTGAGTGAGTGAGTGAGTGAGCGAGTGATTGAGTGAGCGAGTGAGTAAGTGAGACTGAGTGAGTGATTGAGTGAGTGAGCGATTGAGCGAGTGAGTGAGACTGAGTGAGTGAGTGATTGAGTGAGTGAGCGAGTGAGCGATTGAGTGAGTGAGTGAGTGAGTGAGTGAGTGAGTGAGTGAGCGAGTGAGTGAGTGATTGAGCGAGTGAGCGAGTGACTGACTGAGTGAGTGAAAGAGTGAGTGAGAGAGAGAGAGAGAGAGAGAGAGGGAGAGTGTGTTTGAGTGAGTGTGTGAGTTCATTATCCGCCTGCTGCTGCTGCTGCTGCTGCTGTTTTTGTCTTTGGATACAGGAAGAAGAATCAGAAATGTGTCTTAAGGTTGCCCGTACGTCCAGATGATAACCGTGCGTCACCGTTTACATCGGGATATTGCCAATTGATTACAAATTTCCATGTATAGCCTACAGGAGTAAGTCTCTCTGCTCACGCATGTAAACGGGTTATTCAGAATGTTTCAGAACATTCGCATCATGGCAGCTCTCGGAAAATTCCCAGTTTACAAGTTGTAATTTTTTTTTTTACAATGCTTTTTACAAGTCGGAATCTCGTAATTACGTGAACGCACCTTTTTCATCCTAAAACTGATACATGATAAATATACACAATGTTTACAGTATTTTATCTAAAATGACATGTAATGTACTTAAATATTATTAATTTTACAATATTTATTTTTTAATAGTCTTACTGTATCATTTTTACTTCATTGTTTTATTATTATTATTTGTTTGTTTTTACTTAAAAAAACACTAATTCTCATTTCAGTAATATCATGGAGTAAGTACGCAATTATTTTTGCCAATTATTATAAAAAATATTAAATTAATAATAAAAAATTGGCAACACATTACAATAAGGTTCATTAGTTAGCATTAACTACTAATGAACTGCACTTATACAGCATTTATTTATCTTTGTGAATGTTAATTTCAACATTTACTAATACTTTGTCACATGTCACAATTAGCGTAATTAGGAGATGAGGACAACACATCAATTGTGTGTTTCTGTGGCAACAACATGGTCAGGTGGTACAAGTGGGATCTCTCGGAAAATTCCCACTTTACTTGTTGTAATTGCGAGTTCTAAGGACTTTTTACAAGTTGGAATCTCGTAATTACGTGAACGCACCTATATTTCATCCTAAAATCAAAAGAAAATTTGTAAATTATAATATACACTTTTTACTGTATTTTATATAAAATTACATGTGCTTAAATATAATTTATAATTTACAATAATTTTGTACTGTAGCACTTTTACTTCAGAATTCTGTTTATTCATAGGAAAGTTACTTATTACTTTAATCAAAAAAATGTAATTCGCATTTCTGTAATTTTGGGAAAAAAGTCATTATTTTGCCAATTATTATTAAAATGTATTAAAATAAGTCATATTGTTTAAATCATATAGTATAAATCATAAACATACATATTTTATGCAAAATTAAATGTACTGTGCTGTTTTACAAAAATTATTTTAACCAGTTAATAGTTTTACTGTAGCATTTTTACTTTATGTTTCTGTTTTTATTACTACTATTAATTTTACAATGCTGTGAAAATCGTATAATTAAATTATTTTGTTGCTTATTATTTTGCTTTCAAATCGAAGTTTTTTATATATACACACATAAAATATATTAACAAATTTTTGACAACACTTTTTTTGGGAAATTGTTATTAAATTCATGAATTATATAAATGGTAAATAATTATATTTATATTATTTAAATCGTAAAGATCATGTCGTATTAACTCTAAAACCCTTCATTTATGCTAATGCTTTAATATATTCTATTATGAAATATATATTCTAGGCTATATTACATATTTAATAAGATTCCTAATTGAGGGGGAAAAAATGTAATTGTCATGAGAATTTGAGGTGAAACGGACGTTTCTTCAGAAGTCTATAGGGGCGTGGCTGGAGTCCGCGCGTTACTGAAAGGGGCGGAGTCAGAACAAGCGTCCTGTTAGGGAGGGGCGGAGTCAGAGAATGAGGGAAAGAGAGAGACGGGGGGGGTGGGCGTGTCCATGACGTCACCCCCCAGCTCTCCTCAGCGCGCACAGCTGTGGTTTCTCCGGAGCGGAGCTTGAAATCAGACGCGCCGAGCGAGACGCTGCGCTATCCGGGGGATTTAACGCGTTATTCGCCGCCGTCCACACCCGGAGCTCTCTCTATCTCCTTGGATCTGCCCTCTCCTTGGATTATTATCATTATTTATTCCTTGGCGCGATGCTGATGAAGATGTAAGGGGGTTTTGCGCGTGCAGAATCAGGGAGACCGCAGGAACGCGCTCGTTAAAACAAGGTAAGAGCAGTTGAAATGTGACAGCAGACACTTTATGTGAATTTCAGAAATGATTGGAAATGAAACGCCTGTTTGTATCCACTTCCACTGAAGTGTGCGGATATTTTGAAGCGCGTGGAGAAGGTGGTGCCCCAGTGCGCAGTTCGCGCTCCAGACGCGTTTTGCGCATTGAGAATAAAGTCAGTTTTGGTGCGTTTTAAGACTTTCCAGCGCGTTTCTGTGGGTTTATTTGCCCGCGGGACAGTCATCCACCCCTCCAGAGCCCGAAGCCTCGCCTGTGTAAACTGAGAATTGATGCCACCGTGCGCGTGCCAGCCTCGCAGATCCGATATCGAGCACAGAAACGTGTTGAGCACAGCATATTTGAGATGTTCGTGTGTGCGTCTGACGCGATCTTTCAGGAGATTCAGTTCAGCGATGCCCACCTGCTGAAAACTAGTGGACAACACCTCATCTGAGCGATCGCACGAGCACATGGAGACCGTGTCCGGGGCTTTAGATCATCATCTCCGAAGTAAGAAATCTGCCAGAGTTTAGAGATCAAATGCACGGTGCGAAACTGATGCTGTGCGTGGGGGAAATAATACATGTTATAATTACTTAATTGTGCATATTATATTATGTTCAGAATTGTGTGTTTTATTGTGTATCGCGTCCGATATTCCGACTGAACATGTGCATTTAGTCCTTTCAGTCTTGATGTGTGTTTTATGAATCAGTGATTGATATGTGTGTGTGATACACGAGGTGTTTTCGTCATTTTAATATTTCATGACAGATGGATTTGTATTTTTGCACAGTAATTGACATGCCGAGTGGTGTGGTTTACAGTGGGTCCGATGTGTGTGTGTGTGCTGCATTTGCATAAATCTAGGCTTGACAGAAGAGTAATTCAAAGCCACACCCCTTTATGCACATATCAAGTAAAATGCGTTTGTTTAGTATCTCTATTCATATAAAGTGTGTGTGGAAGTCTCTCGCCGCGTGTGTTTATGAGTTCGCGGGTCTGAATCTAGTGCTCAGTTTCCAGATTTGTCTTTTGATTTGCTCCTAGTTCTCCCGCAGCAAAGTGGGATAAGTACCTGTCATTGCTTCTGTATGGAAATGCGTGTCGTTGCTGCATGAATGGTCATTGTGTTATTTACGCAGGGCTGCCAGGGTCCGTCCATCGCTCCGGCGGATTGATCCGAGCTCATCTCCACAACCGCCTCTCCTATTACAGGAGTGACGTAACTGCTCATTAAACCACTCAACTACTGTTCGCTCAAGGAGAAAGCTACTATTTATTTATTTATAATTCAATGAAAATTACATCAGTCCATATTTCACGTATTCGTTGGCGTAAGCAAATGGACCTACTTTACGCAAAATGAGTACTTTACAGAAGCCTTTGATATCTCAAAGAGCAACTATCTATTTATTTATTAATGCGTTTTGGGATATCTCACCAAAAAAAAAAAACGTATAGAAAAGACAAGATATATTTTTAAAAACATGGATAAGAAAACCCGCATAAACTAAGATGGAAACAAATCCGCGGCATAAACCTCATGGGACTTTGCCTCAGCGGAGGCTGTGATTGGATAACTGGACTAACCAGTGGACCAATCACATCGCAGCATCTCAAATGTTGGTTTGGTGGCTCTGAAACAAGTCATTTATAATGGAGGAAAAAAAAAACAACTTGTTTTTTATTACTGAAACTTTGCGGTAATTTCCCAGGAAAATCAATAATTTACTCACTCCTCAAGTTTGTTACAAACCTGGATGAATTTCTTTGTTCTGCTGAACACAAAAGAAGAGATTTGGAGGAATGTTGGTAATGAGTAGATCCCGCCCCCCACTGACTACAGTACCCCCCCCCCCCCTCTTCATTTTTGGGTGAACTACCCCTTTAAATTCGCAACTTTGAATGAATGAAACATGTCGTATTTCTCTCAGCCCATATTTCACAAAGAAAAACTGACATATTTGCCTGAACGTTCATACATTTTAATTGGTAGAAGAAAACAGACTATATATATATATATATATATATATATATTTACAAATTTTATTATTTTTATATTTAATTCAATATTTTATTATTTTTTATATTTAATTCAATATTATATTTTATATTCAATTATTTTTTATATTTATTTTACAAAAACATCTGTGGACTCAGTACGTCCATTCCTTCATCATCCTTCCTTCCATCCCTCCATTTATCCCTCTATCATCCATCCATCCATGTTGTATTATGTCTCAAGGAGTAACTATTTATATTTAAATTTTTGGCATATTTGCCTGAAACATTTGTACGTTTTCTTTGATGTAAGAAAACTGACAGACTATTAATTTTTTATTGTATTTTAACATTATATTAGTTGATTTATATATATTTTCATGTAATACTATTATTAGAAATTAAAAAAAATAATATAATATAAAATAATAAATATATATATAAAATACATTTTTGTTTGCATTACATTGTTTATTTCTGTATATATAGCTAGACGTTAGCTGTTGATGTTTATGAGCGACTATAGTGTGTTTTGAGCGGCTTCAGCCTTGAAGCTCCTTCAGAGCAGTGTGTGTGTGTGTGTCTCCACACTGATCTGGGGTGCGTTTCCCGAAAGCATCGTTAGCCAACTATGGTCGCAAGTTGGTCCCAATTTCCATTGAACTCTATTGGCAACGACGGGACTTGCGACAATAGTTGGCTAACGATGCTTTCGGGAAACGCAGCGCTGATTTGCTGCTCTCTCTCCTTCAGCTGAACATGTGAAGGATGTCAGGAACATGTTGATGTGTTGTGGTGTCCCAGCAGCCCTTGTTGTGTGAAGACGGATGGTCTGCGCTCGAGAAGGATGAGTGCACTTGCCTCTGTGAATCCATGACACACTACCTGCTGTAAAACACACACTTAATGAGCAGCAGAGAGGATTATGGGCCGTGAAACAACACGCGTGTCCTAAGAGTCGTGCAGGAGCTCTGCTGAACATCATACATCATTTACTCTTCAGATCTTAACGCTTGCTAAAAGTGTTGCTTTGGATGATTTGCTTAAATGATGTTTATGTAGGAGGATCTGAGCATTAGCATTAGCATTAGCAGTGTGCTAACACCTGAGCAACTGATTTCAGGACAGTTATGGGGAAACGAGTTTATCTAGACATCGACTGCAATAGGCAAACTTGTCAGTTCATGTATTGTTTTTCTGCTAACTGTATTTAACAATTAATTCACAAACAATTATTGTAAAAAAAACCTATAAACCTATGCTTTAGAAATGTGTCTTATTTTATTCTTTAATTATTATTAGATTTATATATGTTAGAAGCAAGAGATCAAATTTTATTTTCTATTTCTACATCATAGAGGATCATGGAAAGCAATTAGAGGATCTACATCATTTTATTTTATTTTCTATATTTACATACTATAAAAACAAGATATTAAATAAATATAATTTAATTAAAATATTATTTAATATTTAATGTATTTTTGAATATTATTTATTATTAATGTATTTTTGATATATTCAGAGTATCTCAATTGTGTTTTTATTTTTTATGACTATATTTATGTACTTTAAAAACAAGAGTTTTTTGTAAAATAAAATTAGAGGACATACATCGTTTTATTTTAGTTTTATGATTATGTTTATGCATTTCAAAAAAATAAGAGATCAAAATTTTATTTTATATTCAATCAGAGGATCTAATTTTTTTATTTTATGTATATTTAGAAATTGAATTTTGTATTTTAATTTATGATTGTTATATTTATACATATTTTTAATTCTTATTATTTTTGTTAATTATACAATTAGGAGGATCCAAATATTATTATTATTTTTTTATAAATATGTCTATATTTTCGAAATTATTTAATAATTTTTTTTGTCCGTTAGTTTGAGGCGTCCCCTTGTCGACCCCCGCCGGTCTCTCGGTGTGCTGTGTGTGCCGAGAGCCTCTGCTTGTGCTTTTACACCAGTGTCTGGGCTCTTCTACTCGGACCTCCCGCTTGTTGGAAGCAGAATTTATCCTTTGCTGGCGTTTCCAGGAAGGCATCAGCCTTTATGCGCTGGAGCCTGACACTTTAATGGGTTTGGTGTGTACCTGCGCTCGCACAGGGGGTCGACAGAAAGCAACGGGTGCATATAAAAGAATGATGGGCCGCGGTGTCAGACAAGATGGAGAAAGAGTGTTTCGCACCTCTGGGAATATAAACGCTTCAGGCGGATCCGAGTTCATCCGTCGTGTACGGGTCAACAACACAGAGTACGGAGTACAGGTGAAACTACAAAAATTACAATATCGTGCATTTGATTTTTCAATTGATTCCATTTTATATGCAAATGTTCATTTATTTCAGTAATTCAACTTAAAAGCTGAAACTAATATATTACATAGACTCATTACATGCAAAGTGAGACCTTTATTTGTTATAATTGTGATTATGATGGCTTACAGATATGAAAACCCCAAATTCAAAAAGGTCTTCATAAGCTGTGTACTTGATGATGTCATCAGTGAAGAAAATTCGTTTTAGAGGCCGATGTACACAAGTATCTGGCAGTTGGTTTGAGGGGCGGAGTTTAAAAACAGTGAGTACTTGATGATGTCATCAGAAAAAGAAAAGAGACCGATGTATGCAAGTATATGGCAGTTGGCGTGAGGGGCGGAGTTTAAAAAAGTGAGTACTTGATGATGTCATCAGTAAAGGAAATTCGTTTTAGAGGCCGATGTATGCCAGAATATGGCAGTTGGCTTGAGGGGTGGAGCTTAAAAACAGTGAGTACTTGATGATGTCATCAGTGAAAGAAATTAGTTTTAGAGGACGATGTACACAAGTATATGGCAGTTGGTTTAAGGGGCGGAGTTTAAAAAAAGTGAGTACTTGATGATGTCATCAGTAAAGGAAATTAGTTTTAGAGGCCGATGTACACAAGTATATGGCAGTTGGTTTAAGGGGCGGAGTTTAAAAAAAGTGAGTACTTGATGATGTCATCAGTAAAGGAAATTCGTTTTAGAGGCCGATGTACACAAGTATATGGCAGTTGGTTTAAGGGGCGGAGTTTAAAAAAAGTGAGTACTTGATGATGTCATCAGTAAAGGAAATTCGTTTTAGAGACCGATGTACACAAGTATATGGCAGTTGGCTTGAGGGGTGGAGCTTAAAAACAGTGAGTACTTGATGATGTCATCAGTAAAAGAAATTAGTTTTAGAGGCCGATGTACACAAGTATATGGCAGTTGGTTTAAAGGGCGGAGTTTAAAAACAGTGAGTACTTGATGATGTCATCAGTAAAGGAAATTCGTTTTAGAGACCGATGTACACAAGTATATGGCAGTTGGTTTGAGGGGCGGGGTTTAAAAACAGTGAGTACTTGATGATGTCATCAGAAAAAGAAAAGAGACCGATGTATGCAAGTATATGGCAGTTGGCGTGAGGGGCGGAGTTTAAAAAAGTGAGTACTTGATGATGTCATCAGTAAAGGAAATTCGTTTTAGAGGCCGATGTATGCCAGAATATGGCAGTTGGCGTGAGGGGTGGAGCTTAAAAACAGTGAGTACTTGATGATGTCATCAGTAAAGGAAATTCGTTTTAGAGGCCGATGTACACAAGTATATGGCAGTTTGCGTGAGGGGCGGAGTTTAAAAACAGTGAGTACTTGATGATGTCATCAGTAAAGGAAATTTGTTTTAGAGGCTGATGTACGCAAGTAAATGGCAGTTGGTTTAAGGGGCGGAGTTTAAAAAAAGTGAGTACTTGATGATGTTTTTAGTAAAGGAAATTCGTTTTAGAGGCCGATGTACACAAGTATATGCACTCTAAATAATGCTGGGTTGTTTTAACCCATTTTTGGGTCAAATATGGACAAACCCAGCCATTGGGTTACATTTTTAAATGACATTTTTAACCAAATGTTTGAGTTTGTCCATATTTGATTATTTGATATTTGATTTAATATGTGGCAGTTGGCGTGAGGGGCGGAGTTTAAAAAAGTGCATTCTTGATGATGTCATCAGTAAAGGAAGTTCATTTTAGAGGCATAAAACGCTGAATTTAATGAAAGACGAGCATTTATTTTGTCTGTAGAGTAACTGACACACATTGAGCGCTTGTTTGACAGCCTTCAGAGAGCGCGTTGTGTTAAAACAGTGCGATGACAGGGCGTTTAATGTGTTTGTGACTCATGGTAAAGGTCAGTGTGAGACCCGGTCAGTGGGAGACGGATGGATGGATGATACGACCCTCGTTCACACCGAGCACTTAGAAGACGGTGAAGCTCGAAGGTCACCTCAACATTTCATCCGTCTTCCCGCCCCGCTGAGATCATTCTCCACACGAGGTCCTCTGAGGTTAATGCATCCGGACAAACAGAGGAAGACGACGTTCGTTTGTTCTATCTTGTCCGCGTGCTTGTCGTCTGCAGTTTTCGTCTGCTGACATAATATCCATGAATGATTCATCTGCGCTTATGTATAATTGAATGAAGGCAGGCAGTGGCTCTTCCGCCGGTGTGTGTGTGTGTGTGTGTAGACTCCAACAATTTCATACACTCTTTACATCTTTATTGGTCTGTTGTGGGATAATCCGATCAGGATGCATGAGATTGCCATATGCGATGCGTGACTGGGGTTATGTGATGATGATGATGATGATGATGATGGAGAATGAGGAAGGCTTACGCGTCTCACTCTTTCATGGCATTAGAAGCACAAATCCCAAGGGTTTGTTTGGGAACTGTTAGATAAAGTATTATCTGGCATTGAAGGAACTTAGCTAGTTTTAAACACATTGAATGTCTGATTCCCCCGTTTAAAATGATTCTGTCACGTTGAGGTTTTCATTGTTTTAATAATTGTAATAATTAACAATCAAGTAGTAATAATTCTGTGTATTAAGTTATTAATATTGTGTTTCTATATTAATCATAAACAAATATTAAATTATTCAAACTCATAAAGTACGCAATATATTGATAAATACATATATGAATATACATTTTTGTGATAATATATATATAGGCCTATTTAATATTTTTATATTTTATTAAAACTCTTTATTTCTATCAGTAAAATTAAAAATATATATATTACACAATATTTTTTTATGAATATATTAAATATTTATATTTTTATGTATTTATAATATTTATATAATTTTTTTTTAGGAATATAGTATAAATATATTAATATAATTTTTTACTGATTAATATAAAAATTGGTCATATTTATATGTGTGTGTATTACTTTTTATTAATTACAAATAAATACATTAATATTAAATTATTAAATATTATTTATATTTATCAGTAAAATTAAAAATATATATTACATAATATATTTATTTATGATTATATTTAATACTTATGTGTATATACTATATATATATATATATATATATATATATATATATATATATATACATTATATATTATATAAAATAAATTCTAATGTGGTAAATTGTCAATTTTAATTTGCTAATTTCTTTTACATATATAATAATCAATTTATGATTTTCTAAACTACTGTACCATTTTCAGTCATTGCAATATTTGCAAACCTCATGTTAAATGAATAAAAAGAAAAAGAACTGATATTTGGCTTTGTCCTTCTCCTCGTTCCTGTCACTCGACAAGAAAACAAAAGCTTTCCTGAGTTAGTGAGAGTAAATGAAGACGAGCGATGGGATGAAGCCGATATTGATCCGGGAAACTCGCTTCACTGTCCCCTTCCCATGATGCCTTTCACCTCGTCCGGATCTCAGCCGCTCCTCACAATCCCCTGTCTAGTCCTCGGATATATGCATATTATCGGCTTAGTCTAAGATCTGGACACATCTGTATTCACACACACACACGTTTAGCCCTTTTATCATGACATATTTAACACACAATGCTCAGCATGAGCTCAGGCTTTCACAATCTCACTGAAGTTAAACCGTAAGAGGATGAAACGCGTTAAAACACGTCCAGATCATATTTCACACAAAAATATAAATATTATATTTATTTAATGTGCTTTATTTTAATTTGTCAATGAAATAATTGTCAATGAAATGCATCGCATTATCGTTATTATCATTATTATTATTTAATAAATAAATAAAATAGGCTTAATTTTTATTTATTTTAATGTATTAATTTTATTTAATACAATTAAATGTATGTATTTTTTCCCGATGTTTTGTTTTTCCTATTTTTATTATGATGCATTTTAAAAATACTAAATCTTTTTTTAAATATTTATTGTTTATTTGATTTATTTTAAAAAAATTGTGTATTTATTTAAAAAATAAATTTAATATTTTTTTATTCTTATTTTGATTCATATACTAAATGTTTTTTTATATTATTTGTTAAATATATATTTTATTTTTTCTTGATATTTTATTTTTTGTGTTTATTATTAATTTGTTGTTATATTATGCTAAGGAAATATTTTCGTCATGTTTCCACATTCTCGTCGTCTTTCTGTTTCTGCTAATTCTCTTGCTCCGCTAGTTTCTGCTCTATTAACGGTAACAGCGTTTCCCCCCCTGTAGGTCCTAATGGGTTAGCGTTAGCAAGCACACAAGCGTAGCCGTGTCGCTATCAGTCAAAGATAAAGCCCTGTAGAGATGTTTCCTCTCAGGATTGATCGTTCGGCTGCTGGTTTCCTCCAGTTTCCGATACAAAATCAGCATTGGACCTGATTCAACTCGACGAAAGCAAAAACCAACTCAAAACTGAAAAAAAAAAGTGTAAACTGCCAGCTCATTTGCATTTAAAGCAGCCCAGCGTTCTTTAATTGAGTCAGTTTATCAGCACAGTTTAATAGTGCTAATTTTACTTACACCTGGGAACGCTTAAACAGACACTGTGTGTTTCCTCCAGTATTAAGGGAGGAGGAGTGTGAGGGATTTGGCCGGGATCTGGCTGTTGTTTCCCAGGTATGCAGCGGACAGAGAGCTGGGAGACGGCCAGAGATGAGGACGTGTAATATACAGCTTTATTGTGCCCGTATAGTCTAAACTGACACTATTTGCTTTCCTAAAACACAATTTCTTATGGATAAAATCCAGTCCTGCTCTTTTCCCGCCAAATTGAATATCCAGTTTCACTTGGACACCCGTCATGTGTTCAATGTAGTTCAGCGGCACTCTTATAATACTGTTGTTGTTTACTTTAGGGAGCAAGGCGGAGCGCTATTCTTCCCTTAAAATCAACCGAGGACCGATGCAGGCTTAAACCGAAGTGGGAGATGAAATTACCCAGGATTCCTTGCGAACTCAGTGAGCCAGTGTGGTGAAGTGATGGGTTAGGACCCCAGCTTAGGATCCCATTAGTATGCCTGATCTAAATCTGTTCTTGCGATAACTTGTTGCTAACGTGAGCTGTTTTTGCATTACGTACAGTATGTGTAGCTTGAATGCTAAAACTCGCTGCTATGGGCAAGATAAGATCAAACATAAAAGATAAAAGCAGTTTGTTGCCATATGTACAGCGGTTTTCATAGTAGGTTGCTTCATAGCTGAGGAGAAAAGGACATTTAAAAATACTACTTTTATTGTGTCACGAAGTGTCGTTTTACGAGTTTTTCAGTCATGAACTTTAGAAGTTAAAAGACGTTAATGACTCGTTATAACGTAGTTCAAACGTCTTCTATAATAAAGTGATTTTCTATGATTTGTAACCAGGCACTAAAGCGATTACCCATAAAACTAGTTTTGGAAGTTAATCTAATTTTATTTTAGATTTCGGTTTTGGATTCCAGGGATTATAAAAAGATGATAAATGAGGTAAAAGTATTAAAAACTAGCCACGTTCGTCGAGCGCATCATCTTTCCCTTCACAGCGCTCTTAAAAGTACAATAATCCGCGCAAGAGACGTTGCCCTTGTTCCCATAGCGACGCGTGCTCAGAAACGGACTGCAACTAGACAAGCAAACCATGCTTTAGTTGCTCTGGTAGACCACCTTATTTCAGAAAAATATTGTATGGTAGTCAATGGCTAACTTTTACAAAAGTTAACTTTACTGAAGCTAACTTTACTGAAGCTAACTTAACTGAAGCTAACTGACGCTAACTTTACTGAAGCTAACTTTACTGAAGCTAACTGAAGCTAACTTTACTGAAGCTAACTTTACTGAAGCTAACTTTACTGAAGCTAACTTAACTGAAGCTAACTGACGTTAACTTTACTGAAGCTAACTTAACTGAAGCTAACTTTACTGAAGCTAACTTTACTGAAGCTAACTTAACTGAAGCTAACTTAACTGAAGCTAACTGACGTTAACTTTACTGAAGCTAACTGAAGCTAACTTTACTGAAGCTAACTTTACTGAAGCTAACTGAAGCTAACTTTACTGAAGCTAACTTTACTGAAGCTAACTGAAGCTAACTTTACTGAAGCTAACTGAAGCTGACTTTACTGAAGCTAATTTTACTGAAGCTAACTTTACTGAAGCTAACTTTACTGTAGCTAACTGAAGCTAATTTTACTGAAGCTAACTTTACTGAAGCTAACTTTACTGAAGCTAACGTTTGTCATTGTTTCTATAGTCTTACGTTATAATCGTAACGTTACGCCACCATACTTGAGTGTTTTGTACAAGACTGCACACACACGAGACGCAGATCTCGCTATTTTCTCGCAGTATATATTCTCGCAGTTTCGCTATTTTACAAATCGTTACTGCGAGGTGAGGTTGTTAATCGATGGTGTTTGCTTCTGACGCATTATTTCAGCTTATTCCTAAAATAATAGTTTTAACCGCAGAATTAATTCCTGGTGGAAAACTGCATTACCTATAATGCTGTGCAGAAACTTCCACCAATCAGAGAGATGAAAATCAGCCAAAATATCTTGTTAGCTCCGCCCACTCCCATTAAGCACCGCAATCGATTCTGCGCTCTCAAATTACTTGCATATATATGCATATTATGCAATAAAAGGAGGAAATTAATGGAAAAAAAATAATACTAATAACACTGCTAAAAAATGGTTTGATGTGTTCATATTATATGATATGCAAATGCAGTTATGTTAATGAGTTGTGACATCATCGGTATGTTTGCATAGACTGCAGAGAAATACAGAATCTGTTTTTCTGTGATATGATCCCATTAATGAGTGAGATTTTGTGGATTACAGTGGCCCAGAAAGCCTCTTGTGAGCAGTGTTGTGTTCAGCGGGTCATTAGCTGACTCGGGAATGAATGTTTTTTGTGGTGACAGAGCCGGTGGTTTATTACTCGGGAGTGAGAGCTTGTGCTTCTCCTGAGGAAACGGCTGCTGTTTAATTCATGCGCTGAAGCGACGCTGTGATTCTGTTAAATAGAGGACGTCTGCTCATAGTCTACCATATAACATTATCCGGTTTAATTAATCGTTATCCGCAAACCACACACGCATCTTCGTATAGATGACTTAACTGGTATTATGATGAAATTGAGTTTCATGTGAAGTAGGTTGACGGAGATTGCTTTAGTTTATTTAGAGATTTAGAGATTTATTAGGTTGTTATTATTATTATTATTATTTTATTAATTATTAACTAATTTTTTATTAGTTTTATTTATTCATTCATTTTTATAATTTATTTGCTTATTTAAATTTATGTTTGTATTTATTTACTGTTATTTGTTTATTTTTATTTATTTGTTTATTTAATTTATATTTTTGTATTTTTCAGTTTTATTATTTATTCATTTTATTTATTTGTTCACATATTTATATTTTTGTCTGGATTTATGAATTAGTTTTTTATTTATGTATATGTATTTATTATTATATTTTTTTATAATTGTTTGTATTTATTTATTAGTTATCTGTTTTATTTACTTATATATTTTTGTTTGTATTTATTATGTATTTGTAATTTGTACCTTTTTTTCAATCATTTAAATATAATATAATTTTTTTCATTGTTTTACTTTTTTTTAAAAGCTTGTGTTGTCGTATTTTAATTCGGTGAAAACTAGACTGTCAGTGTGTCGTATTATCCTCCGCCCAAGTTATTTGACATGTTACCCAAAAGTACGTCATAATTGAATACATTTTGTTGACGTTCTGATACATTCTAATATTTTTTTATGATCTTGCCTTCATTTCCAGGATGGTTCTCGTGCACTAGACGTCACAGCTGACTCTGTAGGCTTTTAATTACGCCGTGAATCCACAGCTTTAGAAGGCAGATGTGAAACTTTCTACTCCGGTTTTCTTTGGCGTATTGTTTCTTCTCATGACTTGCTCTCTTCTTCCCCTCGCATCTATTTGCAGTTCTCTCTGGAGTTGTATTCTCTTTCAGGGCTCACTGGCTTGTCATCTCCCTCGCTGAAGATCTGAAACGCTCTGGAACCTTCCGTTTTAACGAGTCCCAATCAAAACCCGGGGAAATTGGATGCTGCAGTGAACTGTAAAGAGCTCTAGCGATTCCTCAGCTTCAAAAGCCTTGTCGATACAAAAATCTTAATTACGCAATAGATAAATGCAGGTGTATAGATGCAGTTATGCGGGAATTTCAGTTTGTTTGACAGTGTGTGATTATGAACCGGCACCAGTGGACTCCTGCTGCGTGTTCTTCGATAAGCAAGATCTAATTCACGATCCCCGCTATCATTGTTTTGATCCTCAGTGCTGGAGAGCAATTACCAGCATCAGAAACCCTGCTGAATATTCACGAGGCCCCACTGTATTATGCAAGTATGCAGAGAAATATGCAAAGCAGATTTGTGGTTAATGCAGGTATGTTCATGTAACTAACAAGATGCGTTTAAATAAACCCTAAGTGTAGAGATTTGGTGTTATGGGGATCTTTTAAGGCCCTTTTGACACCCTAGTAACTCCATAGCAACTCTTATGGTTTGTTTGAACGCGAATTTAATTATTTGCGCGAGTAGATTACATCCAAAGTCAATACAAAGACGCGAATAGGCGTTGCGAATTGGGCGACTCGTTTGCCGCGAACGTCTTCCGCGCAAGTTGAAAAATTTGAACTCGAACGGAAGATTCAAGCGTCTTACTAGTAAGACGCGTATTTGACGCTCTATTCGCGTTCGGTGTGAACACACCATTAGAACACGTTAGAAACACCTTAAAAACCTCATAAACACTCTGAGAACAAGCAGCATATAGCGACTCTTAGAAACCACAGATCAACACCTTAGAAACAGCATAGCAACTCTTAGAACATTTATGCAACCACATAGCAACTCTTAGAACGCCTTAGCAACCGCATATAAACACCTTAACATCCGCATAGCAACTCTTAGAACCTTTACGCAACCACATAGCAACTCTTAGAACACCTTAGCAACCGCATATCCACTCTTGGAACTCTTTCACAAGTGCATGGCAACTCTTAGAACACCTTAGAAACCACCTATAAACACCTTAGCTTCCACATTGTAAGTCTTAGAGCACTTACGCAACCACATAGCAACTCTTAGAACCTTTACGCAACCACATAGCAACTCTTAGAACACCTTTGTGACGACCCCTGCTGTTGGTCTTGAGTGTTGCTGTTGGTACCTGAGCCCGCTAATTGCATCAAATGGCCTAATTGCCTCAATGGAAACACCTGTGACCTTAGACGCTTAAAAGATCACCATCTGAGCCAAGGAAGGAGGGCTCTTTGGTTTCGGACTTTGCTTTGGTGTTTGGCTTGCGTTGTATTTTGTTGCTTTTTGCATTCACATTTCAAACCTCAACATTGCATTACCCTTTCAACCATGCACCGTGCTCTACACACTGATTTTGCTGATTACTACAGAAACACTTTTATTTTCTTTAATTGTTTTCATTTCATTATTCTGTTTTGTCTTATTATTTGTAGTTAAATAAACATTATTTTTGAGCCTATAATTTGGTTTGCGTGTGTCCCTTGTTTTTGTTGCTTCCCTTGAGCCAAGGGTCGTAACAAATTGGGGGCTCGTCCGTCCTTTGATAATTTGATTGCTTACATTTTTGGATGCTTAATTTGATAATTGATTATTTGTTGGACACACGAAAATGTTTTTTGCCAAAGTCAATTTGTTCACCGTGTGAAATCACCAGTTGGTAAGTGAATGTGCAATATTGTTTTTTGAACGTGAGTTTTCTCTGATAGGCATAGCGGCATGTTTCTTTTGAGATGTGTCGGGTTTGTTATTTTTGTATAGTGTTGCGGTGAAAGTGGGTAGTAGTAATTATCTCGGGAGCACATCCGTGGTGTTGAAGGCGTCGCTGGTTTGACCAGTTGCGTTTTTCACCCAGCGGGCTACAGTGCATAAATACCCCCCACCGGTAATCGCATGAAGACTAGGGTTGAGTTAGGTAGAGTATTGGAAAGGTAGAGGGAAAACTCTCGTTATTTGATTGCACTGTGCTGATTATATTTGTTCTGGTGATTTCAGCATGGCTGATATTGATGAGTTTGTTAGTTCACCTTCTCATGAACTTTTGAACGGGTGTACTAAAGAGCAATTATTGAGTATTGCTGAACATTATGAAATTGTGATAAAAGATAAAAGGCTCAAAGAAAATGTTAAGACAGCTTTGAAAATTGAGTTAATTAAACAAGGTATCTTAGATATCGAGATGGAGGAAAAAGATGTACCGATTGCACCTGACTTAAAAAGTAATTTGTCTTTTGAACAGCAAAAAGAGCTGCTACTTCTACAGATGGACCATGAGAACATAAAACTGCGTGCTGAACAAGGTAAAAGGGAATTAGAAAAGGCAAAGTTGGATTTGGAATTTCTCAAGCTCAACCTAGTGAAAGAAGGTAAGCTTTCTGGTTCTGGTCAGGAACAGAATGTGTTTTTTTCGATCAATTCAAACTTAAAACTCATTCCTAAATTCAACGAGGAAGATCCTGATACTTTCTTTACTCTATTTGAACGCATGGCAGAATTAAGGAACTGGTCCGATGATAATCGTGTTGCTCTACTACAGTGTGTGTTAACGGGGAAAGCACAAGTAGTCTTTTCTTCATTGTCGCTTGACGATTGTAAAGATTATGAACGAGTTAAATCTTTAATTTTAAAGGCGTATGAATGTGTACCCGAAGCATACAGACAGCGCTTTCGATGGCAGAAAAAAGACCAGTTACAAACAAACTTAGAATTTGTGCGTGATCTGAGAAAACACTTTAATCATTGGTGTTCATCATTAGACATTAAAACACTGGAGGATTTAACGCATTTGATGGTGTTGGAACAATTTAAAAATTCAGTCCCAAGCCGTATAGCTGTGTACATTGGTGAGCATAATGTTAAAACACCAGAGGAAGCGGCTAGGTTGGCCGATGATTTTGTACTGACGCACAAAACCACTTTTGTCGATTGGCATGCTCGTGATGTTCAGTACATAAAGTCTCCGTCTAACGGTAACCGCGTTTCCACAGGAACTTTTGATCCAAACAAGATTTGCAATTACTGTCATGAGAAAGGACACTGGAAAGCAGATTGTCCGGTCCTTAAAAAGAAGTCCAAACATAATGCACAGAGCTCACATGTTAAACCTTCTGCTCTCGCGGCACCAGTCCTGTCTTCAGGGAGTGAAATTTTTGAAAATCAAAAATTTGATGTTGATTTATCTTCTTACTCGCCTTTTATTACAGAGGGGCGTGTATCCCTGGTTGGAGAGAAAGAGGAAATCCCTGTTAAAATCTTGCGGGATACTGGCGCAATGGATTCATTTATTTTGGAATCAGTATTGCCTTTTTCCTCACAGTCTCATACTGGTGAGAGTGTGTTAATTCGTGGAATAGGACTGAATACTCTGTCTGTGCCTCTTCATAAGGTAAGGCTTCAGTCTGATTTGATTCAAGGTGAGGTTGTAATGGGAGTACGACCAGCTTTGCCAGTGGAGGGAGTCCATATAATTCTGGGGAATGGACTGGTGGGTGAAAGAGTGTGGGCTGATACTTCAGTGTTTCCCATAGTGATCACTGATAAGAAAGTTGAATCTGAACTGAGTTCTTTGTGTCAGGATTCAGCGTGTGTCGTCACTCGTGCAATGAAAGGTGCCAATAGGGATGTAGTATGTGGTCAAAAAGAGGTTAAATCTGATAAAGTCGGCATGAAGTTGTTTATGCCTGATTTGTCTGCTTTGTCTTTTCCTGTTTCTGCAGAGGAATTAGGGAAGGAACAGCGGAATGACTCCTCTTTGGATGAACTCTTCCGGAGTGCAGTGCCTCCAGTAGAGGAGTGTAATGTTTCCCGTGGATATTTTGTTCAAGATGGAGTGTTGTTGAGAAAATGGAGTCCTCACAAAAATTTTGTGGGAGATCCTGTCTTTCAGGTTGTTGTTCCTACTAAATTTCAACAAATGATGATCGAAATTGCGCATGATCAATCTGGTCACCAGGGGGTGCGTAAGACTTATGATCGCTTGTTGCGATATTTTTTTTGGCCGCGTTTAAAACGAGACATCTCTGCTTATATTAAGACATGTAAAACCTGCCAATTAACGAGTAAACCAAACCAGGTGTTGAAACCAGCTCCACTGAAACCAATTCAGGCTACTGGTGAACCTTTCGAACATCTTATTGTTGATTGCGTAGGGCCACTTCCCCGTTCGAAGTCAGGTAGCAGTTATTTATTCACTGTGATGTGTTTGAACACGCGCTTTCCTGCGGCATATCCACTACGTACCATTACGTCCCGTTCTATTGTGAAAGCTTTGACCCAGTTTATATCTGTTTTTGGGATTCCAAAAATCATTCAAAGTGATCAAGGTTCAAATCTCACTTCGCATCTCTTCCAGCAGGTGTTAAAACAGCTGCACATTAAGCATAATCAATCGACGGCGTATCATGCACAAAGTCAGGGTGCATTGGAGAGATTCCACCAGTCGTTAAAGTCACTTCTCCGTGCGTACTGTGTGCAACTGGATAGAGATTGGGAGGAGGGTTTGCCGTGGATGATGTTGGCTGCCCGTGAAGTAGTGCAGGAAAGTACGGGTTTCAGCCCTAATGACTTGGTCTTTGGCCATAATGTTCGTGGATTGTTGTCTGTCTTTCAGCAGGTTGGTGAAGCTGTAGAACCTCCTAAAAACTTGGTGTCATATGTTTTGGGGTTTAAAAATCGACTCATCCAGGCTAGAGAATTAGCTAAATTAAATCTAGGAAAACATCAGAAAGATATGAAGCAATTGTATGACCGTACGGTTGAACATCGAGTGTTTGAACCAGGCGATCAAGTTCTTGTCTTACGGCCGATCGTATCCTCTCCTTTTGAAGCTAAATTTGATGGCCCATTTGTTGTACAACGAAAATTGACTGATGAAAATTATGACGTCTCGATGCCATCGCGTAAAAAGTCAGTTAAACGGTGCCATGTAAATCTATTAAAACCCTATTATGAAAAAGAAACCAAACCTGTAGCAAATGTGATTTCTTTACATTCAGCACTTCCCACCGTTTCTATCGGGGGGGGTAATGTTGAGAGTTTGGTGGGTGAGGAAGAGGAGACTCTCTCACCCGATGATTGTGTCTTTCGTGGCCGTTTGAATAATTCCGAGTCATTGCACAATTTGGAGTTTAGTCTCTGTCATTTATCGCCTGAAAAATGTCAGGAATTATGTAGAATATTGCGTAGTTTTCCTGAATTGTTTGGAGATGTGCCATCGCGTACCGATTGGGTAGAACATGATATCGATGTTGGGGACGCAAAGCCTATTAAACAGCGTTTTTATCGTGTTGCGCCTGAGAAACGAGAACTGATGGAGAGGGAAATTAAGTATATGCAGGATCACGATATTGCAGTACCTTCTTTTTCTGATTGGGCTTCTCCGTGTATCTTAGTTGGAAAGTCAGACGGTACTGTAAGATTTTGTACGGATTTCCGTAAAGTTAACGCCTTAACAAAGCCGGACTGTTTTCCTTTGCCCCGAGTCGAGGATTGTGTGGACCAAGTTGGTTCAGCCAAGTTCGTCAGCAAGTTTGACTTGCTGAAGGGCTATTGGCAAGTGCCTTTAACCAAGAGAGCACAAGAAATTTCATCTTTTGTCACCCCGTCAGGGTTACATTCTTACCGGGTCATGAGTTTTGGTCTACGAAATGCTCTGGCGACTTTTCAACGCCTCATGAATCGTGTAATCTGTGGTCTTGAGGGTTGTGCCGTCTATTTGGACGACTTAGTCGTTTTTAGTGACAGTTGGGAGTCTCATTTAACACGGTTGCGTTCGGTGTTGAGACGTTTGTCTGATGCTCGACTTACCGTGAATTTGGCCAAATGCGAGTTTGCGAAAGCGACCATCACGTATCTTGGGAAGGTAGTGGGGAATGGAGAAGTGCGTCCGATACAGGCTAAAGTGCAAGCCATCCAGAATTTTCCTTCCCCAACGACCAAGAAAGAGCTTATGAGGTTTTTAGGGTTGGTAGGATATTATCGATCTTTCTGTTGCAATTTCTCTACTGTGGTAGCACCACTGACAGACTTGTTAAAGGGTAAGACAAAGTTTTTATGGTCTAACAGTTGCGAATTAGCTTTTGAGAACGTAAAATCCCTGCTGTGTTCAGCGCCCGTGCTTATGGCTCCGTGCTTTGATAAACCCTTCACGTTGCACGTTGATGCCAGTAATGTTGGGGCTGGAGCTGTTCTTCAGCAGTCGAATGTGGACGGAGTAGACCATCCAGTTAGTTTCTTTTCGAGAAAGTTTAACTCATACCAACGTAACTATTCTGTGGTCGAAAAGGAAGCGTTAGCCCTGATTTGGGCCTTGCAGCATTTTGCGGTTTACCTTAACGCCTGTGCACCTATTGTGATATACACCGATCATAATCCATTAATCTTTCTCAATTCTTTGCAGTGTCCTAACCAGAGGTTGGTTCGCTGGTCCTTGTTTTTGCAATCCTTCTGTCTGGATATTCGACACATAAGAGGGTTGGAAAATGTGGTGGCTGATGCGCTGTCACGCGCTCCTGATGCATTTTAATCTATTGGATTTAAATGTATCATTCCTTTTGGCGTTATTGGGAGCTGTCTTTGGTCCTGAACTTGAGTAATATATTATGCCTATTTATTGAGATTTGTTTGTTCTGTTACAGGGATCTTTGTGGGAGTCCCTGTCTTTATGGGGAGGGGTGTGACGACCCCTGCTGTTGGTCTTGAGTGTTGCTGTTGGTACCTGAGCCCGCTAATTGCATCAAATGGCCTAATTGCCTCAATGGAAACACCTGTGACCTTAGACGCTTAAAAGATCACCATCTGAGCCAAGGAAGGAGGGCTCTTTGGTTTCGGACTTTGCTTTGGTGTTTGGCTTGCGTTGTATTTTGTTGCTTTTTGCATTCACATTTCAAACCTCAACATTGCATTACCCTTTCAACCATGCACCGTGCTCTACACACTGATTTTGCTGATTACTACAGAAACACTTTTATTTTCTTTAATTGTTTTCATTTCATTATTCTGTTTTGTCTTATTATTTGTAGTTAAATAAACATTATTTTTGAGCCTATAATTTGGTTTGCGTGTGTCCCTTGTTTTTGTTGCTTCCCTTGAGCCAAGGGTCGTAACAAATAGCAACCGCATATAAACACCTTAACATCCGCATAGCAACTCTTAGAACCTTTGCGCAACCACATAGCAACTCTTTACCTTAGCAACTGCATATAAACACCTTAACATCCGCATAGCAACTCTTAGAACCTTTACGCAACCACATAGCAACTCTTAGAACGCCTTAGCAACCGCATATAAACACCTTAACATCCGCATAGAAACTCTTAGAACCTTTACGCAACCACATAGCAACTCTTAGAACACCTTAGCAACCGCATATAAACACCTTAACATCCGCATAGCAACTCTTAGAACCTTTACGCAACCACATAGCAACTCTTAGAACACCTTAGCAACCGCATATCCACTCTTGGAACCCTTTCACAAGTGCATGGCAACTCTTAGAACACCTTAGAAACCACCTATAAACACCTTAGCTTCCACATTGTAAGTCTTAGAGCACTTACGCAACCACATAGCAACTCTTAGAACCTTTACGCAACCACATAGCAACTCTTAGAACGCCTTAGCAACCGCATATAAACACCTTAACATCCGCATAGAAACTCTTAGAACCTTTACGCAACCACATAGCAACTCTTAGAACACCTTAGCAACCGCATATAAACACCTTAACATCCGCATAGCAACTCATAGAACCTTTACGCAACCACATAGCAACTCTTAGAACACCTTAGCAACCGCATATCCACTCTTGGAACCCTTTCACAAGTGCATGGCAACTCTTAGAACACCTTAGAAACCACCTATAAACACCTTAGCTTCCACATTGTAAGTCTTAGAGCACTTACGCAACCACATAGCAACTCTTAGAACCTTTACGCAACCACATAGCAACTCTTAGAACGCCTTAGCAACCGCATATAAACACCTTAACATCCACATAGAAACTCTTAGAACCTTTACGCAACCACATAGCAACTCTTAGAACACCTTAGCAACCGCATATAAACACCTTAACATCCGCATAGCAACTCTTAGAACCTTTACGCAACCACATAGCAACTCTTAGAACACCTTAGCAACCGCATATCCACTCTTGGAACTCTTTCACAAGTGCATGGCAACTCTTAGAACACATTAGAAACCACCTATAAACACATTAGCTTCCACATTGTAAGTCTTAGAGCACTTACGCAACCACATAGCAACTCTTAGAACCTTTACGCAACCACATAGCAACTCTTAGAACACCTTAGCAACCGCATATAAACACCTTAACATCCGCATAGCAACTCTTAGAACCTTTACGCAACCACATAGCAACTCTTAGAACGCCTTAGCAACCGCATATAAACACCTTAACATCCGCATAGCAACTCTTAGAACCTTTGCGCAACCACATAGCAACTCTTAGAACACCTTAGCAACCGCATATCCACTCTGGGAACCCTTTCACAAGTGCATGGCAACTCTTATAACACCTTAGAAACCACCTATAAACACCTTAGCTTCCACATTGTAAGTCTTAGAGCACTTACGCAACCACATAGCAACTCTTAGAACCTTTACGCAACCACATAGCAACTCTTAGAACACCTTAGCAACCGCATATAAACACCTTAACATCCGCATAGCAACTCTTAGAACCTTTGCGCAACCACATAGCAACTCTTTACCTTAGCAACTGCATATAAACACCTTAACATCCGCATAGCAACTCTTAGAACCTTTACGCAACCACATAGCAACTCTTAGAACGCCTTAGCAACCGCATATAAACACCTTAACATCCGCATAGCAACTCTTAGAACCTTTGCGCAACCACATAGCAACTCTTAGAACACCTTAGCAACCGCATATCCACTCTGGGAACCCTTTCACAAGTGCATGGCAACTCTTATAACACCTTAGAAACCACCTATAAACACCTTAACATCCACAATGCAAGTCTTAGAGCACTTACGCAACCACATGGCAACTCAGCTACACCCTAGAAACCGCACACCCAACCTTTGAACACTGTAGTAAGTGAATATCAATTCTTAGAACACCGCAACATCCTTGCCACTCTTAGAACACGTAGTCTTAGGCCACCTTAGCAACACCCTAGCAACCAAATAGCCACTCTCAGAACACTTATGAAACCACATAACAACTCTTAGAACACCTTAGCAACCAAATAGCCACTCTTAGAACACTTTAGCAAGCGCACAGTGACTCATAATGCCTTAGAAACAACCTAGCAACACCCTGGTAACCACTTAGCAACTCTTACATCACTTAATCAGCCACACAGCAACTCCTAGAACACATTAGCAACATCCCAGCAAACGCATAGTCCCTCTTAAAACACGCATGCAGGTGCATAGCAACAGCTTAGCAACCACAAGAACACTTACGCAAACGCATAACATTTCATCATTATTATAATGAGCTACCGAACAGCTCAATCATGACGTATTCTGCGATTTCTCAAACGTGTCATGATGGATATGTTGTCTTACGCCAAAGTTTGCATTGTTCCCCTCCGGTTTGTTTGTGTAAAGCAGGTGGTCGTAAACATCTCTGTGGTCACAGTAAATCAGCAGGCCTGTTATCGTAAGCTATATATCTGCATATTGTCATGAGACGATGCCCGCAGCGCTCGTCTGACAGCGTAATGGATGAGATGTTGTGATATGCTTTTATTTGTGCTGCTCCGAGCCTTGACTCCATACTCACTGTGTCTCTTCTCGTTTGACAAATTTGTCCTAATTTATGGTTGTTGATAAAAGCCAGGAGGCAATCCATTCTGAGCTCTCACGCTTGGAAGTGCCTCCCCCCGATCAAACGGCCGGCTGTAGATCAAACCCACTCCAGCGGGCTTTAGCTGCTTTTAACTTTTCAACCTGATCCGCCGTCTCTCCCCGAAGATTCCCTCAAGGTCACTCCGACCTTCTGGAGGAACGTTATATCGCTCTTTCATAGCTCACGATGCCATGGGAAGTCATACCGAAAGCGAAAATGTTGAGCGATGTCACACAGTCACAGCTTATCAAGGCATCGAGTGTTTGAGTTTTTGATTTCAGACATTTGCATTGTGGTGTAGCTTAGATCTCTTCTGAAACTCTAGACGAGTCACAGGTGGTCTCTTAGTTGAAATTTGCTGTGCTTTTCTTTTCTCTGCTGTATTGTAGAAACAATCTGGCTTGCGTCTGTCCTTCGCCTGACCGTTCGTGTATTGTATGCATATGCTGCAGTTAGTGGGGGTTCGGTCGGTCACCGTGTCGATGCACTTTGGTGTAGATCAATAATCCCATTCATGGGGCTCAAGCACAAGTACAGGACAAAGTGCTTTTCTGATTGCTGCTGTATGACGCCCGTATCGATTCTGGGCCGGGATGTTTTAGCTGCACCGATCAGAAAGAATGGCGGATTGCTCCATTTGCCTGCGAGTGAGCCGAATACATTCAATTATAGCATTGCATAATCATATTCTACAGATATTGTTTAATGGTTAGAAATAAGATAGAAGACAAACATCTTCCCCTGCTGTCAAAGCTTGTTTTTGTAAATCTCTAATGCATGTCAGGGTGGATTGATAATATTTGACTATAGAAATATCGCAACTGGTAGAGATTTGGCCAAGAGATTTGATTTGGTAGAGGCAGATTTGATTTTACCAGCAAACAAGGCTGGGAGACCATTTAGACCAGCTTAAACTGGTTTACTGGTCTTTTAGCCTGTTCTGATTTGCTAGTTTTGGAGGGGTTTTGGGATGATCAGGTTGGGAGGCCAGCAAAACCAGCTAACAAGGCTGGGAGACCATTTAGATCATCTTAAACTGGTTTTCTGGTCTTTTAGCCTTTTCTGATTTGCTAGATTTAGAGGGGTTTTGGGGTGATCAGGCTAGGAGGCCAGCAAAACCAACTAACAAGGCTGGGAGACAATCTGAACCAGCTTAAACTGGTTTGCTGGTCTTTTAGCCTGTTCTGATTTGCTAGTTTTAGAGGGGTTTTGGGTTAATCAGGTTGGGAGGCCAGCAAAACCAGCTAACAAGGCTGGGAGACGATTTAGACCAGCTTAAACTGGTTTGCTGGTCTTTTAGCCTGTTCTGATTTGCTAGATTTAGAGGGGTTTTGGGGTGATCAGGTTGGGAGGCCAGCAAAACCAGCTAACAAGGCTGGGAGACAATCTGAACCAGCTTAAACTGGTTTGCTGGTCTTTTAGCCTGTTCTGATTTGCTAGTTTTAGAGGGGTTTTGGGTTGATCAGGTTGGGAGGCCAGCAAAACCAGCTAACAAGGCTGGGAGACGATTTAGACCAGCTTAAACTGGTTTGCTGGTCTTTTAGCCTGTTCTGATTTGCTAGTTTTAGAGGGGTTTTGGGGTGATCAGGTTAGGAGGCCATCAAAACCAGCTAACAAGGCTGAGAGACAATCTGAACCAGCTTAAACTGATTTGCTGGTCTTTTAGCCTGTTCTGGTTTGCTAGTTTTGGAGGGGTTTTGGGATGATCAGGTTGGGAGGCCAGCAAAACCAGCTAACAAGGCTGGGAGACAATCTGAACCAGCTTAAACTGGTTTGCTGGTCTTTTAGCTTGCTCTAATTTGCTAGTTTTGGAGGGGTTTTGGGGTGATCAGGTTAGGAGGCCAGCAAAACCAGCTAACAAGGCTGGGATACCATTTAGATCATCTTAAACTGGTTTTCTGGTCTTTTAGTCTGTTCTGATTTGCTAGTTTTGGAGGGGTTTTGGGGTGATCAGGTTGGGAGGCCAGCAAAACCAGCTAACAAGGCTGGGAGACCATTTAGACCATCTTAAACTGGTTTGCTGGGCTTTTAGCCTGTTCTGATTTGCTAGTTTTGGAGGGGTTTGGGGTGATCCGGTTGGGAGGTCAGTAAAACCAGCTAACAAGGCTGGGAGACCATTTAGATCAAGACTAGAAAACCAGATTAGGCTGGCTGAAGACATGTTCTTTTAAACAGGGATATAAACCACTTTTTTTGTAAAAGGCAAAGAATGACAGAAAATAGTTAACATAAATGTCCCGACATTATGGTATCAGTAGGGCACATTTTAAAAGTCACAGGACTGGCCCCAGAGTGCTCACACTTGCTTTAGGTTACAACCCCCTTCCATCATTTTTAGTCCAAGGTCACTGGAGTTTTAATACTGCTGTGAAATAAGCAGGCAGTGACTTTGTTACCCTTGTTGTGACAGGTTTCAGGTGCACACAATGGCGCCATCATTCAGAGCGATGGATTGAACTCAACAGTCTCTAGACACCCACCAAAGTCCTCAAAGACCCCCCACGCAGTGCCCAAACCTTCTCCGAGAGACGCATGCGATAGTACGGCACATCAAGTCTTCCTCGTCTTCCTCTTATGAGACCACGCTGTGGTCAGTGTGCTTCCTGCGGTCTTAAAGGCCGATTGCACTCTCCCCGCTGTGTCCGTACGCAATAACGCCTCGAGGGGATTCATAATTCAAGCCCCATTGATTTGTGGCCGTAGATGTACATTAGTGTGAAGGTGAAAGAAAACGGTTCCTGCGGAAATCAGCCTGAACAGGGATAGCACTTGTTTCTTTGTAACAACTCAATGAATTAAGCACCGGTGTGCTGAAAAGCATTAAATTTGCCCTGATTATGACTACAAACAAGTGCGGGCGTTAATGAAAGATCACACAGTACACTTTGGGACGTGTCCATATGTTGAAGTTCCTCATCAGCGGATTTCACAGCAACACAGCTGGAGCACAAGCTCAGGGATAGTTCAGTCGCATCTATTCCCCAAGTAAAAACGGCATGAAGTAATTACACCGTGGGTCATCGTCTAATTAACGAGCCCAAACGACACAATCATTCATCGTGGAAAAAATAACAAGCCTCTCGAAATGTACAGGGAGTCGGAAGTGTCAACTTGATGCATTGTGTTTGAAATAAGAGCTACTGGTAACTCCGTCTAGGTCTGTTAGCTCTGCCAATTGACGTTGTGTTTGCTGTTGTTGACCTCCCGTTGTGAACTGTATGGATTTGACTGACAAAACCACTGAGGCGTTTGAGACTATTGGAGCCTTGATCCAGATTTTTGGGCGTACAACGCGGGCACATTTGCTGCACTGATAAACTACAAAACAAAACTGCTTCGGCGGGGTGAGGTTTGGTCTTTAAGAAGTGATCAGAGAGAGGGTCATACATCACGTTGCATTTTCTCTCTTTCGCTGTGTTGTAGGAATTGAGGGTTTGATGGATAGCAGCCCTCCTGGCGCTCTTGAGAGAGAGGGAGAGAGAGAGAGACTCTGCTATTGACAAGTCCGTGCCCATGAGAAAAAGCTCATTCTTCTCTTTCTGTGTAGTGTGGAACAGTACATCTTCTGGACGTCTTCAGGGTATATATGAGTGTGCCCCTCACAGGGAGGTCTATAATACCTGGGGAAAGCTCTCTGTTTGCGATCCCATTCACTCAATGTTTGCTCATCCCCAGAAGTACACAATTTGACTATTCCAAAGGCTGTAAGTTCCCTTTTAAGGTCGGTCACTGGTAATACATCTACCATAATACGTGACCCATGCTGGCAAAAGGAGTCGGAATTCGCACAGGGATAATTATGAGCTCCAGGCAAAACAATGAAAAATGTCAAATTTGAGGTTTTCACAAGAATGAGTTCATTAAGCCCTCGACTAGCAATCCCAATGCACCAAATAGTAATTAAACATCAAAAAGCATCTTTATTTGTGTGTTTTCTGAGAGGAGTAGCTTTCCTTTGTACATGAAAAATGATCTTACTCTCGCTGACTGATGCGTGCGCACAAAGACTCGATATAGATATACACACACATGCACAGAATTACAGTATTTCAAAATATCTGTCTTGGCGAGTATTTACGCAAGCATTATCTATTATGTCTTAAGTGAACATTTGGGGAAAATCATCCCAGACAGCAAACTGACATTGAATCAACGTGGAAACGACGTCTCTCGTGACATTGAAACAACGTTGATTTTGCTCATCGAATTAACTTTGAACCAACGTCAGACGCGGCATTCTTCAAAGCTAAATTAAAATTGGTAATTGGTTTGCAATTGGTTTGCTTTCCTAATGTTGAAACAACGTTAATTTTCCGTTAGTTTTGAAGAATGACGCGTCTGACGTTGGTTCAACGTTAATTCCATGAGCAAAACGATGCCAGATCAACGTTGTTTCGATGTCATGTTTCCACGTTGGTTCAATGTCAGTTTGCTATCTGGGATCTGATTTCCATTAATGTTAATCAAACAGATGTGGAATTATGAAAAAAAAGAGTTGATTATACGGTACATTTTTGCTATACAATATTTGGTTTTGACTTGGTTTGTGCCAAATTTGGTGTTATTACCAGGGTTTTTTAATGTATGGGTGCAAGGTGATTTTCAGAAAACTTTAAAGACTTAAAATAAAAATAACTCATTTTGCCAGCACTGGTAGTAGGGATAAGTAGTTTAAGTAGGGTTAGGGTTACGGAACCAGTTGTGGTTAGGGTTAACTAGACCATGCTAACCAACACAACCTTCACCCTTGGCACTTCATAGAGATTTGTGTATCCAAACCCCCTTTAGCGGCATTATATCGGACTGGCTAATTAAAATTAGCAAAATGGCTATATTCAGTAGCATCGGTAGCTGAAGTGTTTTGCCGCTAACATGCAATTTCTTTCATAAAATTGACAAAACTGACAAATTATGTCAAAGTCACCAAGACATTTGTGTTTTAAATATCCGTCATGTAGCTTGTAGTTGACAAATTTTGGCTAGCTTGGTGATTAGTAGCTTGACAGGCTACGGCCTCAGCTAATGGAAGGGGGTCGTGAGCTTTATTTTCCCCTTTTCTGCTGCGTTTTTGATGAATGTGAGGTGTCATGTTGGATGTGAGGGGCCGAAACATTCTGCCCAGCCTCACCTGATCTCAGCACTTCATCATGAGAGCGAGAAAGATGATTTGATAAAGATAAAGTAGTTGCTATGACAAGGTGCCTAGCGCTTAGCCTGTGGGATGTGGTTGCTCCCTTCATGTTGAAAATCCATAAATATGTTTTCAGTCTTTGCTTACAGTGTTGGCGAACAGGACTAGCTAAATCAAAACAATGATGCAGTTAAGCGCTAACAAGTCTTTGCTACTTAGATCGTGTTAGCAAAACAAGTATTTATTTCAATACTGCTATTTATGAATTGGTTTGTTTAATGAATTATGATTTTTTTTTTTGTAAAAATGTTAGATGATTCTTTTTAGAAACATAATTAGCCCACTCTTAGCTTGAAATCTAGTTATTTGTGTTAGCAAACGGTTGTGAAGAAGTTTCTTAATTTGTATTTTTTCAAGTTAGCTCTTTTTGTTAGCTTGTGGTTTAGTTAACTATACCACTTTTCCAAGTTGTTTACCCCTTAATTAGCATTATTTCTGTTAGCATATAGTTAGCTGCTCAATGTTAGCTCGTAGTTTAGCTAACTTCCCATTACAGGATGTTTCTCACTTAAATGGCATTATTTCTAATAGTATACAGTCTACCGCAGTTAGCTGCTTAATGTTAGCATGTAGTTTAGCTAACTAATTTACATTTAGGTGGTTTCTCTCTTACTTTAATAGGCTAGCCAATAGTGTATTTTAGCTAACTACCCATTTCAGGATGTTTCTCACTTAAATGGCATTCTTTCTAATAGTATAGCCTACAGCAGTTAGCTGCTTAATGTTAGCATGTAGTTTAGCTAACTGCTTTACTTTTTAGGTCGTTTCTCTCTTACTTTAATAGGCTAGCCAATAGTTAGCAAAGTTTTTATTTGTAACAAAGAGTAGCTTTTCTGCACTCTACATTGTGTGTAGCTCCAACATGGCAAGCTAGTTTCACTTCCCCAACACTGCATTAGTTCCACGTCTTTGCAATCCTCCGAATTCAGCCGTTCCAAGAAAAGGTTGAGTAGTCTGAATGGTTGCGGTTTGCTCTGCAAGAGAGGTGATTACATATTCCACTGCAAATCCAGTCTGTCTCTGAACATTTAAGATGTGCTATTCATGAAGGAGAGGGATATTCTTCACCCTGGTGACCAGCATCCCAACGTCTGTAGTTTGTTCTGGCGGCGAGAAGGAGAAAGAGTCTTGCTTCTGGTGACTGGAGACCCTGAATTGACCTTTCTTCAGATAATTCCCAGGGACTCTGACTCCTTGTTGTCTGCTAATTAATAATTCAGAGACAGCATTATCTGCCCTGTTCATAGATGAGAACATTTCTTAAGATGAGGCTTTGGGCATCTTGGCCTCTACTTTCCTCTCTGCCCCCATTTTTATTTTTTGTACCAAAACCTATTGGGCTGAATTGCTGTCTACTGTCTACATAGGCAGAACCCTTCTAAGTAGGGTGCATGTATTTGTCCTGTATGGACGTCACGGTTTGGTGCATGCAGTCTCGCGATGAATACGTTCAGTCACAGACGATCCACACTCCAATCCAGAAGGGGGCGCATGCTGCAATCCAATGCTGTTGGCTAACAATAAAAAGCGCAGAAGAAGAGACGATCACTGATATGTTTACATCTCTCAACTGTGGAAACATATCAATAAAAGAGCATGAGAATAATTTTTACATTTACCTCAGGCGTTTAGTGTCGACGGCGCGTTAGTTCGCTTGAGAAATTAACTCTAGAGAGAAGCATTTCGTATATGAACTATACTAGCCTAATCATTATATTTACTGAATGTTTTGATTATTTAATGCATGTTTAAAGTCCCCCTGTGGTGAAAATCCAGCCTATATGTCTCTGTGGTGTTTTTAATGTGCTTTAAGACAAACCATGTATAAATTCATAAGTCAACACACCATTGCTGAGTGTTTTCTCCTTAAAACTGCAGTGAGCTAGCATGACGTCGCCATATACTCAGATGCTAGTCTGATACTGCTCCATTGGGCTGTGATTATGGGGCGTTTCAACCGAACCGGAAACGAAAAATGCCTCGAACGTGGTTCTGTTCCTCTTTTAAAATGAATGCGCTGTTTATGTCTTCTATAACAGACGCGATGGCTGAATCTAGCTTAGTTCTCCAGTGGCGGCCATCTTTGTTTTAAACGAATTCAACCCAAGTGCTCTTTGGTGACGTAGATGATTATGTTACTGTTGATCATCTATCCATAATCATATAAAGCCCGCCCTGACAATTTAATTGGTCCGAACAGACTTGTTTGGGGAATACTCGCTTCAAATGTTGTGGGCGGAGCTAAGCAAGGGTGTCGAGTTACATTCAAGATATTTAGAGGCAAAATACATTTAAATATATAATTACGGTGTTCAAAGATGAGTTTTAAGGGATACAATTATTGACTACAAGGGGACTTTAAATAAACTACAGCTACTGTGTGAATAATTATATAAAAAAATTTGCCAATTTACAGTAAATGTTTTATTTATTAGAGTGTTGATTATTATATCTAAAAATAAATAGCAATAAATGGGCTCTGTTGGAAATTGTAACTTTTAATATTACAGTAATGTGTATATAGTTTTTTTTTAAAGAAAATTGTAACTATAATATAATTTATTTAAACACACACATTTGTAAAAAAAAAAAAAATGCACCGTCGTGTTACACCCCTACTTCTAAGGGATACCGGGTGATAATAAAACACACACAAAGATGGTTGGACGCTTCAAAAGGAGGCGAAGGAAAAATAAAGAGGGATGGATTTCGACACCCACAAAAGGCCACGTCTCATTAACGGGACGAGGGGCGGATGAGAGGTCACGAGCCTTGAGTGCCGCTATTGTGTCTCCATATTGACCAGAATGTAATTCACCGCTGCCTCCCATCATGCTCTTGCGCTGATAAACATTCCTCCGTGTCACTAGAGGAATTCACTCAAATTGTGTAGCCCAGGGCTGATGTGTTTCCTTGGAGAAAAACACAAGATGGATGGGGTTTTGTCAAGGGTTTGTTGGAGTGTCAGAGGCGGTGCTGTCGAAAGCCATTTTTAAAGATGTGGACCGAGATAGACGCGGTATTATGTTGACAAAAGATGTTCAAACACCCAAACTGAGGTAAATAAATTGCATTTTTGCTGTCTGCTCCGATTTAGCAAGTAGTAGTCATTTAGCATTTGGCTTTTAATCCAAAATACACATATTTTTAGCTTCAGTCACCCTGAAAATGACATTTTATCACAAAATGTGATGTTTCGAAGAATGTTCAAGCTGTTCTTTTTGTTAAATTTAAAGTATGTACTGTATGTAAATGCTTTAGATCCATGAGCTAAAGAAAAAAAAACCTTAAAAGAAAGTCATGTGATATATCTTTGAATGAGGAATAGATACGATATTGTCGATTTTATTCAGCAAGGACGCATTAAACTGATCAAAACTATATTTTATTTAAAAAAACGCTGTTCTTTTGAGCTTTCTTCATCAAATAATCCTGACAAATAAAAGGTATTAGCATTTGCACAATAATACGACCTGTATAAATTACACTTCACATAGAAAAGCTATTTTGAACTAATATTTTTACTGTATTTTTTATCAAATAAATGCAGATTTGGTAGGACTTATAACCAACCAGTTTGTGTTTGACAGAAGAAAGAAAGCCAAAGTGAATTGAGGTAAACGTGTCCGGCTCATTAGCATCACTGAGCTAAACCGTTAGCCATTCAATCATTCTGTGCCATATAACGTGTATTCTCTGACCTTATTAAGTTGACTGTGTTTGTCGTGTCACAAGGCCTTGTAGTATTCGTAATGGGGGTTAAAATGAGTTGTATTTCCATCGATTTTTTTTTTTATATTGGTTTTTGAAAACGTCAGCGGCGGCTGCCTGACTGAGATTGTTTTAGCTTGTTTTCAAAGTGACTGCTAATCAATCAAGTGAGAATGAGGCTAAGTGCTAATGCTAGTTATTACTCAAAGAGAGTGTTGTGGTGCATAAAATGTAAAAAATGAAGGGGTGATATTCATATTTCAGCTTTTAAAATGATCGAATAATCCGAAATAATATTTGCGATGTATATGTTTCTAGTTCATAACCTTCAAGGGCATTTCGTTTTATATCTGTGGCATTCGGCTCTTGTTCCTTTTCTTGGTGTTTTTGTGCGGCTGTAATTGTGTTAACTAAAGTTATTTACAGTTGTGCATGTTAATGAATGAGGCTGCCAGGGACCTTCTGCGTAATATTGAGACAAATGTTTGTGTGTCTGCGCAAGCACTCGGCTGATTAACTCGCCCAGGATGGCGTTTTATCTGTTGTGCCGTTTGATGTATGACATCTTTTTAAGCCGCGGTCGAATGCAATCACAGGCTCTTTCAGAGCACGGGCCCTTAGTCTCTGCAGATTGCCTGCTGTGTCCCCGGGGACGAGATGCTCCGGAAAATATTGACTGCTCTAGTGTGTGTGTGGTGTGTGTGTGTGAGAGAGAGAGTGTGTGTGTGTGTACAAATATGACTGTTTAAACTAGCTGGTTTTCAAATCTGAACTCTCTGCGAAGTGTTTAAAGGGTTTGAAGGGACAAACATCTCGAAAACACGCGGTTTGGGATGAAAATATCGTAAGGAAAATGTCCGCCTGGCACTGAAGATGATCTTCTTCTGGAAGTGTGTATCGTTTCCACTAATCACCCTCAGTCGGAATCACTTTATCCGTTGAATTTTATAGTTGTTGATACAAACCCTGATCTCTCACATAGTGAAGTTCAGATTGTGGTTTAGTGTTGGTTTAAATCTGGAGGTATTCCAAGGTTTCCCATGAAATTGGCAGCAAACGTGCCTCTTCTCATGTAGTTCCTGTCTCTGCGACACTCCCAGCATGCAGTGTGTTTTCTTACATCTTCATGGCTTCATAAAAGAAAGTTCTGTATCTTTGTGTTGCTTCACATCAGAGTTTGTGATGGTGTGATTCGTTTCGGAGCCGGAAGAGTCAAGGCTTTCGTCATTTTTGGAAGAAATTACTGTGGAGAAAACATTGTCAAGGGCTCAAAGTTTAGCTGGCTAGCGTAACGCCGTTAGCCCTCGTTAGTAGATCCTCAATGCATGATCGGAAGTGTAAGTGTGTGTTGTGATGCCAACTCTGCTTTTCTTTATCAGTTTATCTGTATTCTATAGTAGTAAGCTTGGTAAATGAAGGCTAGATGAAAACACAAGGTGAATTTCAGTATTTATAATTTGTTTTAATAACATGTTTTAATATCTTTTGCAATGTTCCATGCAAAGAAAATGTATTGTGTTCGACCATTTCTAAAAAAATACTTTAAATGAAAGCATGATTTATTTAGTGGTCTAAAATAGAGCTCCACAATTTTTTAAGAATATAAAAAATATTATTATTATTTTATTATGTTATTATTATTATTATTATTATTATATTTGTTAAATTATATATAAGTTTAGTTCTAAAAATTAAAAACTTGTTTTAATTAAAATTCTACAAGTA
>NC_142770.1:800000-935000 GCF_988280905.1 Pimephales promelas | reverse complement strand
TCAACCTGGACAGTCCGACACCGGCCCGCTGGTGTAACGACAACAACCCGCCGTACTCGTACTATCTGTACTACATGTACGCCAACATGACGGTGCTCAACCACCTGCGCAGGTACACACACACACACACACACACTCCGCATCATCAGTGTCACTCCGAATCAGTCACTCCGAATCACTTCACCAGTCAATACGAATCAATTCACCGGTCACTCTGAATCACTTCACCAGTCACTACGAATCACTTCACCAGTCACTCCGAATCAATTCACGAGTCACTCCGAATCACTTCACAAATCACTTTGAATCACTTCACCAGTCACTACGAATCACTTCACCAGTCACTCTGAATCACTTCATGAGTCACTCCGAATCACTTCACCAGTCACTCCGAATCACTTCACCAGTCACTCTGAATCTCTTCACAAATCACTCTGAATCACTTCACCGAATCACTTCACCAGTCACTCCGAATCACTTCACGAGTCACTCCGAATCACTTTACAAATCACTCTGAATCACTTCACCGAATCACTTCACCAGTCACTCCGAATCACTTCATGAGTCACTACGAATCACTTCACCAGTCACTCCGAATCACTTCACCAGTCACTCCGAATCACTTCACCAGTCACTCCGAATCACTTCACCAGTCACTCCGAATCACTTCACCAGTCACTCTGAATCTCTTCACAAATCACTCTGAATCACTTCACCGAATCACTTCACCAGTCACTCCGAATCACTTCACGAGTCACTCCGAATCACTTTACAAATCACTCTGAATCACTTCACCGAATCACTTCACCAGTCACTCCGAATCACTTCACGAGTCACTACGAATCACTTCACCAGTCACTCCGAATCACTTCACCAGTCACTCCGAATCAATTCACCAGTCACTCCGAATCAATTCACCAGTCACTCCGAATCACTTCACCAGTCACTACGAATCAATTCACCAGTCACTACGAATCAATTCACCAGTCACTCCGAATCAATTCACCAGTCACTCCGAATCACTTCACCAGTCACTACGAATCAATTCACCAGTCACTACGAATCAATTCACCAGTCACTCCGAATCAATTCACCAGTCACTCCGAATCACTTCACCAGTCACTCCGAATCACTTCACCTGTCACTCCGACTCCGAATCACTTCACCTGTCACTCCAAATCACTTCACCTGTCACTCCAAATCACTTCACCAGTCACTCCGAATCACTTCACCTGTCACTCCGACTCCGAATCACTTCACGAGTCACTCCGAATCACTTCACGAGTCACTCCAAATCACTTCACCAGTCACTCCGAATCACTTCACTAGTCACTCCGAATCACTTCACAAATCACTCTGACTCTCTTTACAAGTCACTCCGAATCACTCCACCAGTCACTCCGAATCACTTCACCAGTCACTCCGAATCACTCCACCAGTCACTCCGAATCACTCCACCAGTCACTCCGAATCACTTCACCTGTCACTCCAACTCCGAATCACTTCACGAGTCACTCCGAATCACTTCACGAGTCACTCCAAATCACTTCACCAGTCACTCCGAATCACTTCACAAATCAATCTGACTCTCTTTACAAGTCACTCCGAATCACTCCACCAGTCACTCCGAATCACTTCACCAGTCACTCCGAATCACTCCACCAGTCACTCCGAATCACTCCACCAGTCACTCCGAATCACTTCACCTGTCACTCCGACTCCGAATCACTTCACGAGTCACTCCGAATCACTTCACGAGTCACTCCAAATCACTTCACCAGTCACTCCGAATCACTTCACCAGTCACTCCGAATCACTTCACAAATCACTCTGACCCTCTTCACAAGTCACTCCGAATCACTCCACCAGTCACTCCGAATCACTTCACCAGTCACTCCGAATCACTTCACCTGTCACTCCGACTCCGAATCACTTCACGAGTCACTCCGAATCACTTCACGAGTCACTCCGAATCGCTTCACCAGTCACTCCGAATAACTTCACCAGTCACTCCGAATCACTTCACCAGTCACTCCGAATCACTTCACAAATCACTCCGAATCTCTTCACAAGTCACTTCGAATCACTCCACGAGTCACTCCGAATCACTTCACCAGTCAATCCGACTCCAAATCACTTCACGGGTCACTCCGAATCACTTCACAAGGCACTACGAATCACTTCACAAGTCACTCCGACTCCGAATCACTTCACCAGTCACTCCGAATCACTTCACAAGTTACTCTGAATCACTTCACGAGTCACTCCGACTCCGAATCACTTCACCAGTCACTCCGAATCACTTCACAAGTTACTCTTGATTCACTTCACGAGTCACTCCGACTCCAAATCACTTCACGAGTCACTCCGAATGACTTCACAAATCACTCTGAATCACTTCACCAGTCACTCCGACTCCGAATCACTTCAACAGTCACTCTGAATCACTTCACGAGTCACTCTGAATCACTTCACGAATCACTTCACAAGTCACACCAAATCATTTCACCAGTCACTCCGAATCACTTCACAAGTCACTCCGAATCACTCCGAATCACTTCACCAGTCACTCTGAATCACTTCACCAGCCACTCCGACTCCGAATCACTTCAACAGTCACTCTGAATCACTTCACGAGTCACTCTGAATCAATTCACGAGTCACTCTGAACCACTTCACCAGTAACTCCGAATCACTTCACAAATCACTCCGAATCACTTCACAAATCACTCCGAATCACTTCACAAATCACTCCGAATCACTTCACAAATCACTCCGAATCACTTCACCAGTCACTGCAAATCACCTCAGGAGTCACTCTGAATCACTTCACAAGTCACTCCGAATCACTTCACGAGTCACTCTGATTCACTGCGTCTGTGAGCAGGAGGCGGGGCTTCAACACCTTCGTGCTGCGGCCTCACTGCGGGGAGGCGGGGCCTATTCATCACCTGGTGTCTGGATTCATCCTGTCAGAAAACATCTCACACGGACTTCTGCTCAGGAAGGTACGTGGATGAAAAGAGTGTGAACCGAAAGAGTCATTTGTTCAGGAATCAGACTACACGAGTCACTCTGTATGCGTTCGATTCACCATAAAGAACCGCTACATGAGAGTCGTTCATTTAAGAATCGTTAGTTTTCAGAACATACACACAGGAGAGAATCATCAAGGTGTGTGTCGTAGTGATTGACCTGTGTGTGTCGCAGGCTCCGGTCCTGCAGTACCTGTACTATCTGGCTCAGGTGGGCATCGCCATGTCTCCGCTCAGCAACAACAGTCTGTTCCTGAGTTACCACCGTAACCCTCTGCCCGAGTACCTGTCCCGCGGCCTGATGGTGTCGCTGTCCACCGACGACCCGCTGCAGTTCCACTTCACCAAGGTCAGGTCACCTGCTGTCACTACAAGTAACTTGAGATATGTAATCAGATTACTTCGTGTTGCTAACCTTTTGCTATATGTCTTGGAGTATCGCAATAATATGGTATCGTGAGTTCAGTAACGTAATATATATCGAATCCTGCAGGAGCCTCTGATGGAGGAGTACAGCATCGCTGCTCAAGTGTGGAAACTGAGCTCATGTGACATGTGTGAACTGGCCAGAAACAGTGTGTTAATGAGTGGCTTCTCACACAGGGTAACTAACACACACACACACATACAGAGAGTCACAGAAAACCTGGAAATAAAAGGCTCCCTTCAAAAATGAGTGAACATTTCTGTGAGAGTATAATTTTGTCCTCATCTATGATATCCGTCTCTCTCAGGCTAAGGGTTATTGGCTGGGTCCCGACTACAACAAAGAGGGTACGATCAGCAATGACATTCGGCGCACAAACGTCCCCGACATCCGTGTGGCGTACCGTCACGAGACGCTGTGCGAAGAGCTTCACCTCATCACGCAGGCCGTCCGAACGCAGGAGCTGGACCGCATCGAGGAGGAGGACGACGTGCTGTCCTTCACGCCCAGCCAATCCAAAGCCCCGCCCACAAGCCCACCTGTCCAATCAGCAAGCTAGAGATGAGCCATGACCCCACCCACAATCACAGCTGTCCAATCAGGACACTAGAGAAGCCATGACCCCGCCCACAAGCTCGCCTGTCCAATCAGCACGTTAGAGATAAGCCACAGCCCCGCCCACTCGCTCGCCTGTCCAATCAGCACGTTAGAGATGAGCCACAGCCCCGCCCACTCGCTTGCCTGTCCAATCAGCACACTAGAAATGAGCCATGACCCCAACCACACGCTAGCAGTCCAATCAGCAGAGTAGAGAAGCCATGACCCCGCCCACAAGCTCGCCTGTCCAATCAGCACGCTAAAGATGAGCCACAGCCCCGCCCACACGCTCGCCTGTCCAATCAGCACGTTAGAGATGAGCCACAGCCCCGCCCACTCGCTTGCCTGTCCAATCAGCACACTAGAAATGAGCCATGACCCCACCCACATTCTCACCTGTTCAATCAGCACACTAGAGAAGCCATGACCCCGCCCATACACTCGCCTGTCCAATCAGCACACTAGATATGAGCCACAGCCCCGCCCACACACTCGCCTGTCCAATCAGCACACTAGAAATGAGCCATTACCCCGCCCACACGCTAGCAGTCCAATCAGCAGAGTAGAGAAGCCATGACCCCCGCCCACACACTCGCCTGTCCAATCAGCACGCTAAAGCCGTGACCCCGCCCACACTCGCCTGTCCAATCAGCATGCTAGACATGAGCCATGACCCCGCCCACACTCACAGCTGTCCAATCAGCACACTATAGAAGCCATGACCCCGCCCACATTCACACTACAGCATCAGGACCAAAGTGACACTCCCCATCCGTCAGTGTTGATCTCATTTCAGTGCATGTGTAGAGACGTTCAGCTATGCATCAATATAATGTGTCACACCTCCGTCACGAGCCGTGATGACATCACAGCTCCCTCACGTGCCTTTTACTTTAGCTACTTTTATTTAGAAGGTTCGCTTCGATTGTAACTTACTGCGTCTAACGTGTCTTTTAACCTCTGGTTCTATAAACTGCTTTTGAAGGATATATTTTCTCTGACGGCCCGTGCGGATCTCCTCCGGTCCTGCGGGAGGCGCCGTTGAGCCAAACCCAACAGTATTTTTCTAACCCTAAAATTCCTGTACACTAATCGCTGGGAAATCTCCTCGTACACTAGATACACATCACGCCTGACAGCTCATCGCTAGTTCCACGACTGACGTATATCAGATCCGGCATGTGTACGCTAGCTTTAGTCGGACGTTAAACTGACTGTTAATCTTCACACGAATAAATCGCACAAATCATGAGATCGAAACCAGCACGATATGTAGAAATTAGCATGCTGATCGCTACAGAGCAAAGCACGACGGCAAATGATCACCAGTACTCGTACAGAAATATACATGTATATCTTTATTTTGTGAATGAGAATGTTAGTCTACAGCAGTTCTGATCAGATAATTACAGTATTTTGTTCATATCAATAAAGCATGTGTGTATTCAATCTCCTCTGGGCTCTTCTTTACATCAAACAGTGATAATAATATACAAATCAGACGCTCCTGATCTTCAGCTCTGATTAACAATAAATATGAATTGTGTGTGTGTGTGTGTGTGTGGGCGTCGCCCAGACGTTTGCGGCCTCAGATCATTGGTCTCACTTCACTGGCCACCTGGAGAGAGTGAATATGACGTTGTGTGAATATGACATCACTGCAGTATGACATCATGTGTGTAACGATGACCTCACCGCAATGGCCGATTTGACGTTCTGCAGCTGGTAGAAAACTCGTCCGCCCTCCTCGGGACAAACAGTCTTGAGCTCGTCACGTGTCATTCCCAGAAGCATGGAGCCGCTGACACCCCCTAAACACCGGACCGTACTGACACAGAGGTCAACATGATTAATAAACTAGCATGCTAGCGCTCCTCAACTTCCTCATGGTCATTAATCCGGATCCAAAGATTTTAACAATTTAAAGGGCTAGTTCACCCAAAAATGAAAATTCTGTCAGTATTTACTCGCCCTCATGTTGTTTCAACCCCGTAAGACCTTCGTTCATCTTCGCAACACAAATTAAGATATTTAAGATATTAAGATCGCTCCTGCATACAGTCCATAGGCTTCTTGAGGGACTGGCTCTTGCTGTCCCCGAAAAGTCATTAAAGACATCGTTAAAATAGTCCAAGTGACTACAGCGGCTCAATCTTAACTTTATCAAACGACGAAAACACTTTTTGTGCGCAAAAACAAACAAAAATAACGACTTTATTTCAACTATTCACTTCCTTCTCCATGAGCCTGTAGTCAGTTAGCGTAGTGTGATTGCGTAAAGCTACGTCACACGTAGGCTCACTATTGGCCGACGCTGGTCATGTGTGTGATGCGTGTGACGTACAATAACAGAAGCTTACGCTATTAAACTAGTAACCTGACTCGCGCAGAGGGAGAAATAAACCAATAGTTGAAATAAACTCGTTATTTTTGCGCACAAAAGTGTTCTCGTCGTTTGATAAAGTTAAGATTGAGCCCCTGTAGTCACTTGGAATATTTTAACGATGTCTTTAATGACTTTTCGAGGACAGCAAGAGCCAGTCCCTGAAGAAGCCTATGGACTAGTATGCAGGAGCGATCTTAATATCTTAAATATCTTAATTTGTGTTGCGAAGATGAACGAAGGTCTTACGGGGTTGGAACAACATGAGGGTGAGTAAATACTGACAGAATTTTCATTTTTGGGTGAACTAACCCTTTAAACCACACAAATTTAGTTCTCAAAATGGTCCGTCCCTTTTACTAAACATACGTTTTGCATACTAGTCTCACACACTATTTAATTTTAAAAGCGAACGCAGTGCACCGTATACACTGGGAACACATCTTCCTCACATTTTACTGAAGCCCTTGTGCTCCAGCCAGGCCCGGACCTCCTCCGGACGGGATCTTCTGGTGAGCGCCGGTGCCGACGGAGTTTCCTGCGGGTCAGGAGGTGAAGTTTACGATGTGAACGTGTGTAAATCAGATCTACAGGACCACACACACGCGTCACGGACACTTACAGGCTCGGCCTCCTGCTTTGGAAGCTGAAGCATGTTGTTGGGGACGTAGCCGACCTGGCCTTTCTGATTCTTCACCTTCCACCACTGCTTAGACATGTCCAGCAACTACAACACACAGTCAAGTAACCTTCATTTTATACAGCGATTTAACAATCTAGATGTACTGCAGACACTAAATCAGTTCATAAATAGAGTGTTTGTGTCTGTCGTCGCTCACCTGTAGTTCTTCACCTTTACTGATGGTGAGCTCGCGAGCGTTACGCGCGGCGAAATCAAACACCGCTCGCATGTAGCTGACCGGCAACTCCTCTAAACTGCGAAACACACACCGTTACACACTCGAGCACAGCAGGAGATCTCCTAAACTAAAATACTGAAGTAAATCGGTACCTTTCCAGAGGTTCCTCTTGTATTTTGTTGCTCTACACACAGAAACAGAAGCAAAAAACTAATAAAGCATCTGAATTAAAAGTTTCTCGTGTAATTAAACAAATATAAATTAGCCCATGATTGACTCTCCCTCAAGTCATCCTAGGTGTGTATGACACTCTTCTTTTAGCAAACACAAATCAGAGTTATGTTAAAAAATGTCCTCTTCCAAGCTTTACAATGGGTATATTTTAGGAAGTCCATTAAAGCGCATCCATCCATGATTAAAGTGCTTGACGCGTCTCTGATAGTAAAGTAATGGGCTAATTTTCATTTTTGGGTGACCTGTCCCTTTAAGTGCTCAGTGTTTGTGTGTACCGTTTGTCGTGTCGTGGACTGCCGCGGTGGTTCTCGGCCGCTGGAGTGTGTGTTGGTCGGTTCTGGGTTTCTAACGGCCGGCGGCTCCCAGCCGTCATCGAACACCGGCGTGAACGTGGGGATATCCTCATCATCCTCCGGCCACTTGGTGCTTCATCAGACACACAGAAACATGATGTGAAGAGACCAGCCTCTGCCGAGTCGAGTGAGTGAGTGAGTCAGTGAGTGAGTGAGTCAGTGAGTGAGTGAGTCAGTGAGTGAGTCAGTGAGTGAGTCAGTGAGTGAGTCAATGAGTGAGTGAGTGATTCAGTGAGTGTGTGTGAGTGAGTGAGTGAGTCAGTTAGTGAGTGAGTCAATGAGTCAGTGAGTGAGTGAGTGTGTGAGTGAGTCAGTGTGTGAGTCAGTGAGTGTGTGTGTGTGAGTGAGTGAGTGACTGAGTGACTGAGTGACTGAGTGACTGAGTGAGTGAGTGACTGAGTGAGTGAGTGAGTGACTGAGTGTGAGTGAGTGAGTGACTGAGTGACTGAGTGAGTGAGTGAGTGAGTGACTGAGTGAGTGAGTGAGTGAGTGAGTGACTGAGTGAGTGAGTGAGTGACTGAGTGTGAGTGAGTGAGTGACTAAGTGACTGAGTGAGTGAGTGAGTGAGTGACTGAGTGTGAGTGAGTGAGTGACTGAGTGACTGAGTGACTGAGTGACTGAGTGACTGAGTGAGTGAGTGAGTCAGTGAGTGAGTGAGTGAGTCAGTGAGTGAGTGAGTGAGTCAGTGAGTGAGTGAGTGAGTCAGTGAGTGACTGAGTGACTGAGTGAGTGACTGAGTGAGTCAGTGAGTGAGTGAGTGACTGAGTGAGTGAGTCAGTGAGTGAGTGAGTGAGTGAGTCAGTGAGTGACTGAGTGAGTCAGTGAGTGAGTGAGTGACTGAGTGAGTGAGTCAGTGAGTGAGTCAGTGAGTCAGTGAGTGAGTCAGTGAGTGAGTGAGTGAGTCAGTGAGTGAGTGAGTGAGTGAGTGAGTCAGTGAGTGAGTGAGTGTGAGTGAGTGAGTCAGTTAGTGAGTGAGTGAGTGAGTGAGTCAATGAGTCAGTGAGTGAGTGAGTGTGTGAGTGAGTCAGTGTGTGTGTGAGTGTGTGAGTCAGTGAGTGTGTGTGTGTGAGTGAGTGAGTGAGTGAGTGAGTGACTGAGTGAGTGAGTGAGTGAGTGACTGAGTGTGAGTGAGTGAGTGACTGAGTGAGTGAGTGAGTGAGTGACTGAGTGAGTGACTGAGTGAGTGAGTGACTGAGTGAGTGAGTGACTGAGTGAGTGAGTGACTGAGTGAGTGAGTGAGTGAGTGAGTGAGTGAGTGAGTCAGTGAGTGAGTGAGTCAGTGAGTGAGTGAGTGAGTGAGTGAGTGAGTCAGTGAGTGAGTGACTGAGTGAGTGAGTGACTGAGTCAGTGAGTGAGTGAGTGAGTGAGTGAGTCAGTGAGTGAGTGAGTGACTGAGTGAGTGAGTGACTGAGTGAGTGAGTGACTGAGTGAGTGAGTGACTGAGTGAGTGAGTGACTGAGTGAGTGAGTGAGTGACTGAGTGAGTGAGTGACTGAGTGAGTGAGTGACTGAGTGAGTGAGTGACTGAGTGAGTGAGTGACTGAGTGAGTGAGTGACTGAGTCAGTGAGTGAGTGAGTGAGTGAGTGAGTCAGTGAGTGAGTGAGTCAGTGAGTCAGTGAGTGAGTCAATGAGTGAGTGAGTCAGTGAGTGAGTGAGTCAGTGAGTGAGTGAGTGAGTCAGTGAGTGAGTGAGTGAGTCAATGAGTGAGTGAGTCAATGAGTGAGTGAGTCAGTGAGTGAGTGAGTCAGTGAGTGAGTGAGTGAGTGAGTCAGTGAGTGATTCAGTGAGTGAGTGAGTGAGTTGTACCTGGGGATGTTCCAGGCGTCTCCCAGCGACTGCCACAGATGGTCCTCCTCCGCCGTGGCCTCCTCGCTGAGGAAGAGGATACACTCCGGCTCAAACAGAGGAGCCACGATAGATGGAGGGAGATCCTCATTGCAGTGAAGCACTATCTACACACAAATATACACACGTTAGCTAAAGAACAATGTGTTCACAGACCGACAGACAGACTCACCAGGTCCAGTATAGAGAACAGACAGTGTGCGAGTTCAGCAGCGCTGGGGCTTTCAATCTTTCCCTGGAGTTTGCCCTGAACACATTATTTGATACAATCATTATAATAATATAACAAACTTTGTGATAAATATCTTTATAATAATATCAAATGAAAGGGAACATATGACCGCAGTGTGTCGCACACACCAGCAGGTTAAAGGCCGCCTTGATTTTCTGCAGACAGACTGTGAACTCTTCATCTGATGGCAGTCCCTTCACAACTTCAGCGTACGGATGAGAGGAAACACGTCAGGAGAGCATTCATAAACTCGTCTCATCTGATCCAGTGAAATGAACCGTTTCTCACCTTTCTGCTTTTTCTTATTTTTCTTTTTGTCCATTTTTGGGGCGACGGCGGTCAGTCTGTCGGCGAAGGCTTCGATGTCGTTAATGAGATGATTCAGGATGTCCTGCACACAAACGAGTCGTCTTTATCCCTCGTCTACACATCAACACTGAATGATTCAGTCTCAAACACTCACCACGTTCCTCTCTCTCTCGGTGTACGGCCTCTGAGGGGGCGTGGGTGCTCTCGGGGGCGTGTCTTCTACACGAGGGGGCGGAGCCACTACCTTCATATAGGTGGGGTCATTTCTGGAGACGGGTGTGGTTGGGGCGGGACTCTCATCTGGACAGCACAGAAAAACATGCCTTTAAATATGAAAACTACATAATGTGCTGGTGATGGTAAAGTACATACTGTGTACTATTGATACCACATGATAAATTCACATTCTCATCCAAACTGCAAGGGATTGTGGGTAATATTAGTCCAAAGAGCATGCTGGGACACAAAATATCTGTAAAAGCATACTTCCCTATTATATAGTAGGCGAAAACAGTATGTGACAAAAAAGTAGTATATCCGAATTCACAGTACTCATAAAAGAGTCAGCAAAAAGTCCCCGGATTAACTACTACTACAACTATTTCAAAATATATGTCTCATCATATTTAGATATCACCCAGGCAAAACTCGGCACTAGGCATTGGTTCTGCATAATTGCAAGAGAGCTAACTCCCATGTCTTCATTGTTCTTCTAATGGTGAGATGTGACATGTCCATTGTTTCTATGCGGTTGCTAGGGTACTCAAAATGGTTGCTAGGGTGTGGTTAGACAGTCACCATGATGATACTTAGAGACTCGTTTCCAACCAGAAATTCCCATGTCTTTGTGATGTTCTGGTCCTGAGATATGGCTTATTCATGTTGCCGTAAGGTTGCTAGGGCGCTGTAAATGGTTGCTAGGATGTGCCTGGACAGTTTCCTAGCTGAAACTAATATACTGGGAGTGCAATTGGATATTTGAAGACTTTTTGAGTGAAAAAATGCCAGCCACTTTTCTCTTCGATGTTCTGATCCAGAGAGATCTTTCTCACCTAAATGGAAGTCTACGGGGTGGTTGCATAGGTTGCTGTTACTGGTTGCTAGGGGGTGGCTATAACACTGTTGTGTCACTTATCATTGGCTGCTTTCTAGGATTGTGAAATGAGCGCACCCCCAAGAAATTTTAATATGGACATAATCTCACAAAGTTTGTGCCAATGTTAGGTGTCTTGCAAGCCAAGAGGTCCCAGTTCCGATCCCGGACGAGCCCCCATTTTGTCGTCTCCTTTTTTATAATACACCCAATGGCTTATAAAAGTCAAAGTAGTGTTTTCCTCAATAAGCCTCATGATTTGACACCTCATTCATGGGTCTAAGACAACCGGCAACTTTCGGGTCTCTCTCAAAACCAACAGGGAAGTGACTTAAACTGCAGTTCAGCCTTACAGTCTATGATCTACGACAAACGGTGTGGGACGAGTTAGGTAGGGAAATTTGGTACGGAAGTAGGAGAAGCACGTGAGATAACAATAGAGCCACTTTGCATCCACCAGTAATTAAAAACACACCATTCCGGCATAATCTCACCGTAATCCGGAGCGGCCCACTGTTCTGGAGGAGCTCTCGGGAGAATCTGCTCGGCTGGAGGAGAGGCTCTTCGTGAATTTCTTGACATGACGTTTCCTACACCAGCTTTACTATAGGATCAAATGACATACGTCACCACGACATTTGAAGGTCATTAGTGATTGGTTGGACAGGATTTAATCAACTAACCTGACGTTACTCTGTCTGTGATCATTCCTCTTGTTCTGAAGAAGCCGATCCAGCTCTTTCTTCAGATAATCTGCCTGAACGACACATAAAATCATCAGAGTCAACTCACCTTTATTTATCTGGCACTTTTTACAACACAAGAGTGTTCCAAATCAGCGAAATAACACGAAAAAATTGTGTCAATGCGGAAGATCAATAATATTGTTGAATATTAAATGAAATGTCAAATGGAGACGCCGAGAGACTCCGAGCGCCGTGAGAGTTGTGGACTCACCCTGAGAGACTCGCTCTGGAACATGAAGACGCTGACGACCCGATTGCCCCGGTTCTGGACAGAGACGGTCAGGAGAGATTCGTACGGGCTCTCGTCCAGAACCGCCGTCAGATCCAGAACGCTGTTCAGCGGCCACGACTCCAACACCTCCTGAAACATCGACAGCAATGAGGAACCCAGCGAGATCGCATTAACTTCTCAACGGTTCTCTGCTACCAATGAGAGTTTCACAGACCATCATATATTTTAAAGGGGACATATCTTGCAAAATCCACTTTTTTAGCCCTTAAATGCATTTTACTGTATATTTGGAGTGTTTATAAGTACAGAAAAGATGAAATTATTCTCTTCAGGTGCTTGGTTTATATCTTTATATTCTGTTTTGGTCATATTTTTCAACCTGTTCAGATTTTTCTGTTGTCTATGACGTTTTTTGAGCAAGTGCGTCGCCGTATTTGCAGCGGAACTGCCGAATAAGGACATCGACTACCGGTCCAACACTTTGAGCAATCCGCCATTATTATTTCTCGCTCCGATTTTGTAGTCCGAGCTCAATGATGCAGAAGTTACGAGACGGCAAGTCAAAATGTTCGGTTGTTGGATGTACGTTAGTGACCTGAAGCACTTCAAGGATTCCCACTTCAACAACCTCCGCCAGTATAAAGAAGGGTTTGCCGATTGACTTCGTCTGAATGAGAGGTAAATTCCTTCTATCTTTGGAGACGACGAACAAGAGCGTTTCGATAAGCTGTAAATATCGTTAATAAAAATAAAGTACTTTACTTTCTTCAAACACATGGTGGTCATGGTTTAGCAGTACCTTTGTCTTTCTTTGTTTTTGTGTTGAAGTAACGTTACACGTCTGCAGTATTATTGTTCTTGAGTTTCATCAATGCTCATTTAGCTGCTTTTCTAAACGTATCATATTGTCAATACAGATTGTTTGTGGTAAGATTAGACCGTAGTCATTTATCTTGTCAGTGTGCTTGTTTTAACAAGAGAAATAGTCAATTTTCACTAATAACACAAAACAGTTAACTCACAGTGTTCTGCAGGTTCGTCGTCGTCTTTATCAACTCGCTCTGGCTCGAATATGTAAGGCTTGATGGACAAGTCTTCTGTTGTTGACATTTTATTAACTTGTGAATAAAAATGTTCTTTGAAGGTATCGTATATAATCGTATATCTCTAATCTCTAAACTACAATGGCCGAACGTGGGGAGTTGAACTGACCGTGAACTCATCGACCTGGAGAGCGGGCGGGGTGTGACGCATCTCCTTTTTATTTAAAGGGGACGCTTTGAAACGGGTCGCTCACAGACGCACATCAGAAAAGGGGCTTGTGGAGCTGTAATAATGAGGAATTCAGACCCAAGCATTGCAGTTATGCTTTATATAGACCACAACGGTTTGATTTATATGTAAAAATGAATGATTTAAAAGCATGATATGTACCCTTTAAAGTACCATGATACTTTTTGGTACTATTTTGTTCATATACTACAAGGGCTTTCGCACCGGAGGAACCTTTTCATGGTTCCCAGAACTATTGGCGGGAGTTTCCGGATTTCGGCTTGTTCGCAACACAGGAACTAGGAACGATTTAAGTTCAAGGAACTCATTTATATAGTACTTTTTCTGGGACCTCAAAGCACTTCTCATATGGAGGGGGAATCTCTTAAAACCAGAAACCAGAAAGCCTCTTATGGTATTTTACACGGTTCTGTATGGTACAGAATATCATGGGTTATCAACAAATGTGGTTTTAAAACCATGGCACTTGGGTTCACTTACAGCGTCTTTTAAAGTAGTTCAAAAGAGTTTCACCTTGCTCTCGATGTCCAAGAGCATCAGCTCCCCGTCCCGCGCCTCCAGGACCACGTCTTGCCCCCACACACTCCCTGTGGCGTCCAGGTACTTCAGTCTCTCCAGACAGTCGTCCACGTCACACACCTGCCGCCCGTCCAGCTCACAGGTGAACAGATGCTGCGGACGAGAGAAGATGAGTGAGCAAGCGCTCGTGTCGTCACATGATGATGATGATGATGATGATGATGTTCACCTCCACCCGGTGCTGGAACTGATGCATCTGTCTGTTAATGGACTCCGCGTATTCCTTCCTCTGATCTACAGAAAACACTCAATTACTGTCATCAAACATACAATAACACAAACACACCAATATTCAATCATCATAGTAAACTCAAATACAACACACACATACACATCATCATTATAAACACAAACAATACACAATCATAATAAACACAAATACAACAAACACACAATCATCATCAACACACAAACTAATATACAATCATCATCATAAACAAACAATGACAAACGCACAAATACACAATCATCCTCATAAAACAAATGCACAATCAACACACAAACAAAATAACAAACACACAAATAATGAAAAGCCAGTACAAAACTAATATTAAGAAAACGTTTAAATTAATTACAATTAATTTATATATAAAAGTATGTATTTATTTGTTACATCTAATTTGTTTATAATATATTTAGATTTAACCTATTTAGCATGTATTTATTTATAATTGTAGTATCTATCAAATAAAATAGCACCATACACATAAATATCCACAATAAATGACAAACATAATATTAAAAGAGCAATATAATACACAATAACACACCATGAACAAACACACACACACACACACACACAATAATGATAAACATCACATAAATGTACAACAAATAGACATACATTAACAAACACACACCATATACACACTCATAGCAAACACACCGCACATATTAAACATCGTTGTTTTGTTTTGTCAGATTTATGAGGCTCCGAGTCTGATTCTATTTTTGAAACATAACTAATTGAGTAGATAAAACATTATTATCTTTATCCGTGTCCAGGGTCCAATCAGGAACGCGTCTATAAATAGCACACGGGTGTGTAACGGTTGAGTGATGGCCTTGTGTGGTGACGTCACAGGACCAGTACTCACTGTATATTGATTTAGCGCTGGGTCTGGATAAACTCGACAGCTCCGAGTACGTGTCATCCGCCGCCACGCTACAGGAGAAAAACACAACACACACCGTTAAACACACACCTGATGTCTAATATTACTCATGAACCAGATCTGAGCCTCACCTGGACCGTTGCGATTCTGTGTAACCGCTGGACCAGCCGAACGGACTCGAACCCCGCAGCATGACTACAGCACCTGCTATCAATCACCACTATATCACAGATCCAACAGGTATTTTGATATCAGAGCCTGAGACCTTTTTACCGGCCATTTTGCAAAAAGAGACAATTCACAATTCTCCATGTCGATACCACAGCTAAAACCACTAGCCTAGCGCTAATCTAGATTTAAAAACATCATTTAAGACGAATAAAGAGTCAGTAATAACACAGAGAAATACAATATGACAATATGAAATAAAGATTTTCAGGTAGATCTAACAGGTACAGAAATGTAATAAATGATACAAATGTAAAATTTGTTTAAAAAGTAGGCTATACTATGGTAAAGTCGCAAAAAAGTACAATGGCACCGTTGGAAGAACATTGAATAGCTCTCAAAGTACTGTAATTACCACACTGTGCCACTGTAAAATATGGTATTTTTGAGACTATATACCACAGTATTTACATGGTACTGTACGGTTAATAATGTTGTTGTTTTTCAATACTTTTATGGAAATACCATGGCATATTTCAAAGTACAATGGTAGTTTTTTCAATGTAAATTTTAATAATAGCGTATAATACTGTGATAGTACATTTGTATGGTACCGAGGTAGACCGATTAATCGGTCGGCCGATTTTTGGCATTTTTTAACATAATCGGCATCGGCCAATATCCAAGTATATCAAGCCGATTATTAGGCAGGCGCATCTGTGGGCAGCCTAGGGTTTGTTTTCCCATTTTCCCATCTAGTGGTTGTTTTTGTCGTTCAACAGCAGTTTACTAGTGAAATACATTATTGTTAGAAGTTAAATTAAATTAAATATAATAAATCTTATATATAAAATTTTTTAATAATTTAATTAATTTTTGTGATAATTAGGTTATGTCCATTTGTCTTTTTCCGTCAACAAACAAAACAAAAATAGTTTCAGGACATTTTTTGAGAGGCTAAAATGTCTTTGTTGAGAAAGTAATTATCATTTCTTTTACATTTTATCTTTCAGATAGAGGTTAAAAACCAAGCAAATATCGGACAAAATAAATCGGCAGCATTAATCGGCCAACACGGATTTCAAAAGATCGGTATCGGCGTGAAAAAAAACATATCAGTCGACCGCTAGTACCGTAAGGTACAAGAACACCGAATATTATCCTCTCTTCCAAAAACAAAGTACAATTGTATCGATTGAATACCAAGGTACATTATAAAGTACATATTTGTTCATATACTATGGTATTTTACATGGTACAGAATATCATGGTCTTCCAACAAATTCGCTATCGTAAAACCATGATATTACCACGTCAAAAACACCACGGCATTTCCAAGAGTTTCATGGTATTAAGGAATAGTTTTAATTCATTTGCGTAGTTAAAGTGAGGAATGTTCAGGTGATCATCTTCTGGAAATTACACAGGTTTATGAGCTCATAAATCAGAATCTCTGTAATCTACAGTGTGGAGCGTTAACATAACACCGTCCGTACGACACGAAGACATGGAGAACGACACGACAAGCCCCTAAACACTGCAGCGATTCAACATTAACACACTCCTGATTAATCATTTAATGAAGATCGAATCAACCAGAACAGCTTTATATGTGATAGCTCCTGTCTAAACCGTACACACACCTGAGATCAGTTCACGTCCAGCTGAACACGATCAGATGTGTTATTAGCGGTCTTCCTCACCTGTGTGTTGAGATCTTCTGTGGTTTCTCCAGTTCCTGTGTGTTAAATCATGAAGACCTCGCTCATAGCCCGACGTGATGGACGGAGGATCAGGAAACACACCCGGACACGAGGTCTAAAGTCCGACACGAGCTCAGAGCCGGTGTGTCTTAAAGGAGATCAGATGGGTGGAGACGGCACAGAAACACGACCTCACCAGTGATGCGAGTTAAACAATGTTTAATCTGTGCTAATCATCCTCACGGTTTAACGTTAGCAACTGAGAAGTCTTCCCGAAACACCAAAAACACTCACTCACTTTGTGTATTTTTCATTTTATTTGATAAATCTAACATGATGGGATGTCAAATACATATTACAGTTAAAAAAAACGAATGAGATTCAACCCCAAAAGTGCGAAAGCCACATAAACCTGACAGTTTGATTAGAAGCGTAACATACATCAGCAGTGAAACACAATAGCGTGGTTAAAAGCTCATTAGATATTGTGTAAAACTGAAGCGATAGCATCGGTGAGTTCCCGCTGATAAAACAGCTAAATATCTGGGCGGACGTTTGCTGTGGCTGATCATTAACACACACCCGCTAGACTTTGACCGCGCGACACACACACACACACTCAGAGGAGCTGTGAAACACACAGCGAGAGTCTGGAGTAGTTCTGGTTAAAAGCCGTCGCGCGGTCACTGCGTGTGCGCGAGGTGTAGGCCGGCCCCGGGTGGGAGGGGCCAGTTGTCCTGACCCTGGTGTGTCTGCAGGAGGCGGTAAAGCTGCTTGAGGTGCGACACGATGTTGTCTTTGATGTCGGGGATGGAGATCTGCAAACGCACGCTCCCGCTGTCGAACGAGCGCGTGCAGTCGCCAGAAAACATCTCGCTGATCATGCGCGCCACCACCGGCACCACCTGCGAACACACACACACACGGAGCCGGTCAGCTGAACGCCGTTAGCTACGAGAAGATAGCAGTATGGGAAACACGATCGGCTAGTTCACACGCTAAGGTTTGCTTAGCTTCATAGACAATTTTAGGCTAACAGTTGAGTAGCTTTGTTAAAAACAAACATTAAAGTTGTCTTATAATCAACTATTTGTTGGTTCTAGTATATAATAAATTATATTTTTAACTGATTGGAAAGTAAAAATGAAGCTAGTTATAAGCGCATTTCATTTATAAATATAAAAACATCATAAAATATCAATAAAATAACTAGGGATGATTTTTAATTTAATTGACGACGTGTGATCGTCAACCAGTGGATCTCTGAGCTGAGGGAGTGAGTGGAGGCGGGGCTCATTTGCATATTCATAGAACCACAAGGGTGTCGTTATAAAGGATGCAATGATTGACTACAGGGCGATTTTATATATATATAAATATTATGCAAATCACTTTGGACACTAAGGTCATGTGTTTGATTGCCTAAAGGAGGCAATGGTGTCGAGTTACATTCAAGAGATTTAAAGGAAAAAGAGTTTAAATATAGAAGGGATTTTTGAGGGATACAATTATTGACTACAGGTGGACTTTAAATAGTTAAATATATGTATATTTAGCAAGAACCTAAAAATATATTGTTTTGTTATATATAATAAACATTTTTAAATGGGCAGTTTTGTGTTTCTCCATTGTTTTTAGTTCGATTATGTAGTTCGCAATGCTTCATGGTAGTTGTAGTTTTATTTATTAGCATGTTAGCATCTGTGGCTGTCCTCATGGCAAAAACTGAAATACAAAAATACCAAGCAAACAGCGATTAATATTATACTACAAGATTTTTATATTAACATATGTATTAACATATTAACATTTTATATTAACAAAGTTTATAATGTTGTGATTCTCCTCGTAGCTTAAAAACTTTTTTTTTTTCCTATGGAAAAAACGAATGGAAAAAACTAGTTCCGGCCCATAATGCACCACTGCAGTGCTCTCACCTGCACTGTGATGAGCTTCCTCTCTCGGGGTCTGCCGTCGGGCCACTCCTCCCCGAAACACAGGTGGATGTCGTAGAGCGGCGGCTCAGACGAGGACTGACCCCGCTGGTGTGCGATGACCCCTGCGGACACACACACCACAGCATCACACACACCTTCACGCTCCTCCACAAACAGATGGTGAGAACAAATCCAGGACTTTTGGGGTTTTCAAGGACTACAATCACAGATCGCACTTATCAAACTATATCTTTAGTGTGTTTTAAGGATTTTTAAAACTCAAATGACATAAGGTATCCAAAGTACAACACATTTAATATTATATATATATATATATATATATATATATTAAACACAACGTTCATAATGGATATTATTGTCCAATAAATATTATTTTATGATGTTGGATTTAAAGGTCTGATGGGGGATTATCAGACGGGCTGCAGTGTTCACTGCGTGAAAAGATTGTATTTGTGTTTTTCCAAAAAAATGTATTATAGACCATTTCACAAGATGTAAACAACACTAGTCCAGAAGCACTTCCTGTTTCAGTTTTTTAACACTACATAAAAGCTGGGATAAAATACAACCAACAGAACAAAAGTTAAACAAACATCTTTAAGATGTTTTCTTCACATGTGAAATAAAGAAAAGAGTTACAAACTGAAACAGGAAGTGTTTCTGGACCAGAGTTGTTTACATCTTGTGAAATGGTCTATATATATATATATATATACATTATATTTAAATAAGTCAAGCACTTTTCAAGTACCTCTTCATAAACATGAATGTTTTCAAGGGTTTTCCAGAACTTAAATTACAAAAAAAAAAAAAACATTTTGGGCCGAAACCAAAACAGAAAATTATAAAAAAAATAAATAAAATAAAAAACAATAATAAAAAGATTAATTTCTTATTTTAATTAAGAGTTTTTTTGTATAATTGTATTATAAAATGGCTTAATTCAATAATTAAATTAAAAATTTAATGGAAATTAAACCCATGGCTTAAATTCAATAATTTGATGAATCTGAATTTAAAAAAAAACATGCCAATAAAATAACCAGTTATATTTCAATTATCAAAAAAATGACGGAAATAGGCCTATATTAAAATAATATTAATATATCATTCTTCATTCAGTTGTATGCAGCAGAATCAGATTTTCTTAGCCGATTATCTAAATAAAGTAGTCCTACAAACACAAAGCTATTATCATCAGATCATATGAGCAGAGCAGGGAGCAATCAGTGAACAAGAGTAGTGTCACCACACACACACACACACTGTGTTACAGCACAGGAAGGCTATTGCAAACGAAAACAAGTCCAGAGAAATTTAATATCGACACGTTTTTAGTGGACTTTGCCCTTTCCAGTGAGTGTGAGCGGTACATGCGTTTGGGCCGCGAGCGACTGAACAGAGCGCGCAACACACACACACACACACACGTCTCACCGCTGAGGAAGGACTCCAGGCAGAAGAGCTTGACCTTGTGCTGGCGCTCGATGAGGTTGGGCGCGTTGGGATTGGGCGCGCAGGGGCCGGACCAGTACACTTTACACTGGCAGAGCCGCACGGCGTAGATGTCGTGTCCGTTGACCTCCAGGATGAGGCCGCGGTCCATCACGTCCAGCAGCCGGCTGGTGAAGACGCGCTGCTTGTCGTTGGTGATGTGCTCGGTGGGGGGGAAGCGCACCTGCTCCAGGCTCACCGGCCCGAACAGCTCCTCCTGGTTCACGATCGGCCCCAGGTCCCCGTAGAAGAGCCGGCAGCCCTGAGGGTTGCTCACGATCACCGGCGGACACACCTCCTTACCGCGGTAATAAAACTGCACCTCCAGATCCGTCACTGTCACACACACACACACGGTGCATTATGGGTAAGCTTTGAGGATCAGGGTTATTGTTGTTGAGTACACCTGAAACATTTCTGTAGAAAAAATAAACTGTGTGTGTGTGTGTGTGTGTGTGTGTGTAGTTACTGGGCAGAGAGCTGATCCAGGTCTCCGGGGTGGCGAACATGCCGTCGAAGGCCGAGGGCGTCGGGATCTCCGGCTGCATCTCCACGTCCAGCGGCTCCTTCTTCGGCCACACCTCGGCGGGGGGAGGGGGGGGAGGGCAGCTGGCCGGCGCCATCGGGGACACGGACCCGGGAGGAGTCCAGACCGGACTCACGCCTGCGCACGACACAACACACGCCGCAACACTTAACGCTGCAGTCTGCAAGAACGACTAGTGGTGGAGATCGGTACTGCAGGCCAAATCAACATATCAGAGATATCATCGTTTCCCCGCCTCCACAGACTCCACGCTCACACGGGTCGCCAGTTTGAGACACGCAACAGGAACGAGTGCAATGGACATTGAAAATGAGAAATGTACAGTATCACAAAACAAAACAAAACACACATTTGACAGCGAGATAACTGGCTAAGTGTTATTCAGAGAAACCAGTGTGTGAACCTCAACATATATGCAAACATATTATTAGTAGAGTGAAAAGGTTACACACAGCACCTTTAAAGGGGTCATCGGATGCCTATTTTACACAATTTGGGATGATTCTTTAGGGTCTTGATGTAAAGTTTGTGACACACTACGGTTAAAATTCCTCAATAAAACACTTTTTACCTCCACAAAAACAGCTCTGTTCACATGTCTCTTTAAATAAATGCTAATACGAGATATATGCTAATATGGGAAAGTCCGTCAGCACTCGTGGGCGGAGCATGAGCAATGTGACATCATAGTGCTCAGAAAACCCAAACAGCTGGATTGAGAGTGACTGATGTTTTTCATTGTAAGGTGGTTGTGTCCACACACTGCAAACACATCATAAAAGTGAATTGAGCATCCGATGAGCCCTTTAGAGCACGTGCGGTACAGCGAGTGTGTGCCGGTGTATCCCAGTACCGTGAGGAGGATATGGAGGAGGAGGTTCAGGCGTGTCGGGGACGTCGTCTTCATCGCCGTCGGTCTCATACGTGGTCACTGAACCTGAGACACACAGGTCACCAAACACTTGCACACTGCATACATACTTTATTTCTCAATAATAAATCAAAAATAAACCAAGAATAGTCACAATATTTGAAAATAAGCAATAATAAAATCAAAATATTTAAACAAATCAAGAAAAGTCATAACATTATGTAAATAAAGTTTTATTTTTTATGAATAATAATGATAAAAAAATAATAATAATAAAACGAGTGTGAGTGTGTGTGTGTGGTACCTGGGTTACTGATGGTCTGTGGAATATCACACACGTCGTAGATCTTCAATGGGTTCATGGGAACCTCTTTGGTGCCGTCGTAGATGAGGTTGAACTCGCGGCTCTTGTTCAGAGCGCATCTCAGCTGAGCTTTCCATTTAGCCGGATCCGGCTCGTCCACGCCTTCCTGATACTTCCCCGTCTCCACGGCCCAGGCCTGCCAAACACACACGCATCAGTCACGGCGGGAAACACACACGCATCAGTCCTGCCAAGCACACACACATCAGTCACGGCGGCAAACACACACGTGTGTTGATTGTGTAGTGAACTGTGCAGTTGTTGCCTTGAATATCACATGGTTACAGTTCATCTTTTCATTTAAGGCCAGTTTTATGAAGTTTCAAGTTTAAAAACAAAAGCTAAAAGCTGATGCTATGTGTTAGCACCATCTATAAGTATTGAATGAGCTTTACTGAACAGTTACTGCTTTAATTTATTGGTTTAGTTATTGTTTAACAGCAAACAGCCAGTTTGACTTTTGAATACCAAATAAACATTGTGTTATGTAACTTATATACTGTCTTGTTTATTGCTTTAAGAAAAAAAAAACAATTCTGAAAGTGGTATCGGTAAGAATGCTAATAAAAAAATGGTTTGGAATCGGCCATGAGCAGAGCATCACTACCTGTACATCTGAGTTTGTTTAACTAGTATCATGGTACAGGCCCCCGGTCCCGATCCGTGCCGCAGGATCCCCGACTCTCACCTTAAAGATGGTGTTTTCCTCCTCCTGTTGGGGTGTGTGACGCGTGGCGTGTTTCCACGGGATCTGGAAGCGTTTGGCCTCGCGGTCGAGCCACACCAGACCTGGAAACGTCCCGTTCTCCACCTGAGACACCAGCCAGGGCTTGAGCCGGACCCGGCGCGGGTGAGACGACATGACGAGCGGCTGGAAAACACACATCAATGATCAAACTGACCCTCATGTCCAGCAAAATAAACCACAGCCTGACAATTTAACACACAAACACTTTACAATAGCTTCAGTTCATTCCTTAGTTTTACTACTTGTAATTTTAATTCATTACCTTTTCATTAAATGTGTGTATGTGACTTTTTAAAGTGTGTTAAAAAGTTTTCATGAAATGCATAACAGGTCATATAGTAAATTTAATAACAATAATAATAGTTCTGTTTTTATTATTAGCCTATTATTAGCAGCAGCATTTTAATTGATGAAGTTTCATTGACAACTTAATTTGACTGAAAACACAGGCCAGATAAAGCTCATATTACTAATTATACTTTATCATGATCATTTATTCAGCGTATTATCAGAAATAAGCAAGAGATAAGGCGATAAATTCAGTAAATTAAAGAGATGGTGACTTTGATATTCGATGCTAAATCACGAAAACCGCTTTGTTGTCGATTAAAACACTTAAATTCGGGTAGTATAGCATATATGAGAGCATTTAATGGGTTGAATGAAAGTAAAAAACTGTAAATATATTGAAAACAAATGTGATATATATTAATGAGTCTCACCTGAGGGTTTCAGGAAGCGTCAAAACAGGGGAAAAAAACGCCAATCCTGAGGCCTTTGCCGCCAAAACGAGCCGGTTTATGAATAAACGTGGTTAAAGTCCGAGAGTATGGGTCATAAACCGGATAATGCGGACACACACTCGCCGTGTGTCCGTGTGAAAGTGTGTGAAACGCGTTTCATGTGTGTTTGTTTGAATCTGTGCTCGAGAGTTTCACCTTCAGCCGAAACTCAGGTAGAGCGGTGACGTCACGCGCATTTCTGTGACTCGCGCGCATACACACGGGCGCGCGCACACATGAATGAAAACACTCACACAGGCCTGCGGTCATATCTTATTCACATTCATTGTTCTTAATAAATCATTATGTTTATTTAAGAGTTTACCCAGTTAAATAGTCAATAATAGGCGAAGTACGTATTACTTTAATGAACAATACAAGTATCTTAGAGAGGAAGCACAAACTGGTGTTGTGTCAAATGATGTGACCCAGACGCTGTAGTGTTTGTGAGGGTTAGGAGGCTTACTCAGTCAAAACAGAGTGTTAAAGCGCTACACACAAGATATTTTTTGAAATATTGAATAGAAATGATCAGTTTTGTGGTAAGAGTATAGAATATATGATTTGTCATATTTTCCAGATCCCACACGGCTCATCTGTACGGACAGGAGTGGTAGTGCCCAAAATATATTCATCCACTTAAACACACCCTTGATATAAACTGACCCGACTGAATTCAGCGGTGTGTGAAAGAGTTTAATGACTTATGAGGAAAGCTGCTCATTTCTCGCCTCATCTTTTCCCCTCTTATTTTATAATTGCAAGAACCAAAACCGGTGTCAGGGGTAATTATTACTGTCAATTCAATTACAGGAACATATCATTGAAATGATACAGAGAGACAGAGTTAAGGGCTTTGGATTTGCGGATGTAAAAGAGATGACCAGTGATCTTCGAATAAGAAAGATAACCTGATGGTGATGAGAGTGTGCAAACACACACACACACACACACACACACACACACACACACACACACACACACACACAGATACAAACACAGACTTGTGTGATTATTCCCAGGGATGAGAATCAGGAGGAACACACAGAGTCAATACCAGGAAGCATTTATTTTACACAGAGCTTCACAGGATAACAGAATATGAAGTCATTTGTAAAGATATATTGTTTACTTTATTGGTTATTCAATATTTAGACGACGGTCACACTTTCTTCCATGGCATGTGGACAAGTGTGTGAAATAACTGTAATTCTCCTGTTCTGGACAGAAGAGTTGGATAAAAATAAATATTCCCAATCATGGGATCAACGGATGAGGTGATGATGATGATGATGAGGAGGAGGAGGACTGGGATCTGAGTCTTCGAGAAGAGTTATTACATCATGAGGAAAAGCATTCATTACAACAGCAAACACTGGTGGAGTGACAGGTCTACCTGCATTATATTATATTATATTATATCTGCTCAAAAACTCTGGACAGGAATATGAGTGCATTGATTAATTGACCAAAATAATATTATTATTGACTCAATCTGGAGCCGCTTATTTTTATTAAGAATATCACAATTATTCCAATCAAAATAACTGTGAGGTTTACAGTTATGTTTATAAGTTAGATGCCAAGCCAAAAACACTTGTTCATGAAACTGATCATTTAAGGCGCAGTTTAGTGATGTTCATTACATAACAATAATAAAGGGAGAATTCCCACCTTCCTGAAAGTATTATTTAAGGAAGAAAAATCTAGAAAGTTTAGACCACCAAATTCATATTTAATAATAACCACAGCCATGTATATTTCTGCACATCCAGGATATTAAAGCAAGAGTGGGTCGGTCAGTCTTCTTGAGATGGTTGGACCGTAAATCTCTTGAATTTCCTTCATCTGCGTCTGACTTTATCATCTCTACATGCGACAGGTCTCCTGTGACTGAACTGGAATATCCTAGAGAGAGAAACAGGTTTCAACAGAAGATTAAAACAGAAGATTATAAGAGACAAGTGTAATGTTGGATGGCAATCTGTGATTCATCTTTTAAAAACAGGGTCGTGTCGTCAGCTACTTGACTATAAGTGTTTGTTTGTTGGCAATAATAGTACTAGAGTACTGGAAAACAGAGCAAACCTGAACAAATCCTCTAGACAAAAAAGATTCCTTCTTAGTCTTTTGAACAAATTGATCCCAAAATCCGATCAGTTTACCTTTGAACATCTGGCCCAAGATCTTCAGGATAACTCTGATAATAATATTGGAGTTTAACTCTGGGACTGTGACCCTCCAGGATCAGATTATTCAACACGAGAGCGCCACCCTCTGGCTGAACAACGCAAGCACACTAAACCTCTTACAAGTGTTCCATGATTAAAATCTGAAACTTAAATTCTTATATATATATGAAATAAGAATTTTAAATAATGAAAATGTTTGTATATGCTTTTTTATTCATCAGAGTTAAAGAAGGAAGCTGCCATTTCATTTCTGGTTTTAAATAAACACAGGCCTGGTTCTAGAACCAAATCACTGAGGGTGCTTTTGAAAATAGTGAGGGTGCTCAAATTATGCAATATGTGATATCCATGACCGAGTATGTCCCTGTATGAGTTTTTGTCCTTTACATATCATTTCATATCAGAAATGTTACACACAGAGTGCTTTTTCCCCACATAACAGCAGTATTGTAAATGTGTGAAGTATTGAAACTGATTTTATTCTGCAGTTAAATAAATAAGTTAATATAAGTAACGTACATTTTAGACATTTAGTTTCTGACGACAATGAATCAGTCCTTTTAAACGAAACAGCTGATTTAAAGATTAAATGCTGGTCACTCGACGGCGTCGGCAATTGCTGAGATTTACCGCCGGTGTTTGAATGGGTGTCATGCGGTGAATAGGCGTCGATTTCGGTGGGGACGATGGGCACGCGACGCGTCCCAACCAGATTTCGTCATTAGTAATTTTGTACCCACCATTTTTGGAAACATTGAGGCACGGATTTACCTACTACAAATAAAACATCTTCAGTTAACTAGCAGAGCATTCATTTAGTTCGCTCTTAATTAAGAGATCTACATAGCGGTTAAATTTAATGTTTTTAAAAAATTTAAATTTGATGTTTTTAAAATCAAGCTGAGCGCTTGTTGCCAGTGCTGTCAGTTTCATGGATACAGTTCTCTTGTGGCTCGCGCAATCTACACTCGGACGCGCACGGCGCGCACTTCAACCTCCGTTGCAGAGCCCCGTCTCTATTTCCTGAGCGGGACGCAAACAAAGTGGGCAATTAAAGAGACAGCTTCACCTGCGTATTGCGATCGCGAATAAAGGACACAACCAATCCAATGCATTAAACATGAAATACTGAAATAAATTCTGATGTGAAAAATCACGTTAATTGATTTAATTTGTGTAACCTAATATTTGTATGAGTGTGAAATCCGTCTGAGTTTCTTTTGTCGGCAAAATCTCGTTTACATGTGTGCTAATAAAAAAATAATCTGAGGGTGCTTTCACTTTTGTTTGAGGGTGCTTGAGGGTGCTTAGCACCCTCAAACACCCCCGTAGAACCGGGCCATAAACACTCGTGAGTGTTTCTTTCGGTTTTGATTTCAGTGTGCTGGTGTTGAAATGGCGTCGAGTTCAGGTGAGAATCAAATTAAGGCACAAATATAGTAGGCTATACGAAGCTATACATTTCCTCAATGATTTTTGCAGTGTTTATGAAATATTAGCCAGCAGACAATGGCTTACTTTAGTTATTTCACGCTCTTATATTTGTTTAAAAGTTGCATTTAACACCAGGAAGAAGAATAACCGACTTATTAAGGCTAGCCGATTTAGCCATCTGTTCGGGTATCTATGCCAATGTTAGGCTATTATAGTTTTTCATTTTAAAATTCTAATTAAAAACTAAAGCTAGACATTTAAATGTAAGTCTATAGTGACGCAAACGTAACACAATCTTTAAGCATGTTGAGATTGATCAGATGTCTAATAGTAAAAGAATGCATACGCCAAAATGAAGCAGTTTTTACTCCATAAATCAAGTGCAGGATTGTGGAGCTTGCAAAGACTATGCTAGTCGTGTTCACTTCTCCTTGAGCACATGATAGTTGAAGTTCACTACTGGACAAAATACGTTTAGATTCGTGAATAGCCTACACCTAGATATTTCGGAGGCTCGTTTCAGAGACCAATATTGTCAAAGAAGAAGAACAGAAGTCAATTAAGCAGACTTCAGACGCTTGTCTTATTTGAAGATTGTCTCACGTTATAGCCTATGTTAGAGCTCTGTTTACAGCATTCGTTGAATAAAGAATACGGGTATTTATTTTTTAAATTACATATATTTATGTAATTTATATAAAAAATGGTGTGTAAATAGTGTTTTTTGGGAAGATGACTGTTAATCATTTAATTGGTGATAAAATAATTCATTTTCGTATTGTGTTAAGTATGTAATTGTTGATTGATTAAAGACCCCTCTCTCTCTCTCTCTCTCTCTCTCTGTGTGTGTGATTTTATTTTCAGCAACAGGTAGAAGAAGTCCAGACATTGATCGTCCTAACAGTAAGTGAATTAAATCCCTGGCAGTGATATTAAAAATGTTTAATGAGACATTATGGGGGAAACAAACTTGTAGCTATTCATTATGTGCGTGCATGTGGTGGAGGGCTGCGATTTTCGAATAATAATCAAATATTTTGCATTAGTGCAGATAGTGTCAAATTACACTTGCTGTTAATAACTGCAGTTAACGTGAATGTTAACAATGTTAACAACACTGTCACACATAAGAGTAAAAAAGAGAAGGGCTTTATATATTTCAAACTACATCGACTACTTTGAGGGTGAGTATTCTCTCATATCATGCGAAATCCGACTAGCTTATCAGTTTCTAAAATCGTTGTCTCAGTTTCTGAGAAAATGAATTTTATTAAAGTTTTGCCGCTACACACTTTGCATGCAGATAGCGCTTTGCGTCCACAGACGCGCGTCGGCAAACTAGGGAATGAACTTGCGCTCTGTGGGCGGGTCGGCGCAAAAAGGAGGCGTGTTTCGGCGCAAACATTCCCTGGTGCTATTCTGCAGTTCCAGAAAACGCCAGGTCTAAAGTCAGTGGCGCACGCGTACATTCAGATGCTATTTTAAGCGCGCATGCTTGGATACAGAGTGAACAACGCTCATACACTGTAGATGATTCTCTCATACACACAGATGCATTTTACTTTTTGCAAATGATACATTATTATAAGGAAAAATATTTTTTTAAAAACCCGAGGGAAATCGTTGTTGTATCTGTAACCCCTCACACCCGGGTCCCACTCAACCCGCTCCGAGCGGGCCTCGAACCCGGGTCTCCGGCATGAGAGTCAGGCGCTCTAACAAGGAGGCTAAAGACTGCAGCCCCTAGCGTCTGTCGCTAGAGCGCTTATTGAGATCGGGGAGTGAGGTTTACTCGCACAGCAACTACTAGCTGGCCTCCGTTACACTCACCCCCCTAAACCTCACTCTCATCCGGGTCACGGCACCAATGTAACCCCTCACACCCGGGTCCAACTCGACCCGCTCCGAGCGGGCCTCGAACCCGGGTCTCCGACATGAGAGTCAGGCGCGCTAACAAGGAGGCTAAAGACTGCAGCCTCTAGCGTCTGTCGCTAGAGCGCCTATTGAGATCAGGGGAGTGAGGTTTACTCGCACAGCAACTACCAGCTGGCCTCCGTTACACTCACCCCCCTAAACCTCACTCTCATCCGGGTCACGGCACCAATGAAACCCCACACCCGGGTCCTACTCGCCCCGCTCCGAGCGGGCCTCGAACCCGGGTCTCCGGCGTGAGTGTCGGGCGCTCTAGCAAGGAGGCTAAAGACTGCAGCCCCTAGCGTCTGTCGCTAGAGCGCTTATTGAGATCGGGGAGTGAGGTTTACTCGCACAGCAACTACTAGCTGGCCTCCGTTACATATCCATGATGAATGATTAAGAAAAATAGACATAAAGCTTAGACATTTACCCAAGTTATTATATGCATGTTTAACCGAAGCTAATTTGGGTGTGTTTGTCCCATCCCCAATGTCCCTTCTGTTTCTTTTACGGCCCTGACGAGAACATCGATCTCCTCGGCTGTAAACCGATTGAAGCGCGTCTGGTAAATGCGCCGTTATAGTAATATTGCGCCATGGAACAAGCGCACCTCGTTGAAAATGTCAAAATGCAGAAAGTTGTGTGTGATGGGAAGGTTTAAGGGTCATGTTAGGGTGTGTGTGTAAGTGTGTTGAGTAGGTTTAGGGGTTGGGTTAGTATAAGGGGAGAGAATATACAGTTTGTACAGGATAAAAATCAAAATGTCTCTGGAAAGTCCCCCTAAAATATAAAAACCCCACGTGTGTGTGTGTGTGCTCTTTTTCAGTGAGTGATCTGAGGATTGTTCTGCTGGGAAAGAATCTATCAGAAAACAACAATGTGGGAAACATCATACTGGGAACAACAGCATTTGACAGGGAAGCTTCATCTTATTCACAGCAGTCCAGTGTGAGAATCAGTGCAACGGTGGAGAAGAGACATATCATAGTCATCAACACTCTTCATCTTCTCCAGACACAGCTCTCACAGCATGAGATAAAACAGGGGGTCAGAGAGTGTGTGTCTCTGTCTGATCCAGGACCTCATTCGATCTTACTAGTCCTGCAGTATAATGACTTCAGTGAGGACGACCTGAGAAGAGTGAAAACTGTGCTGAACCTCTTCAGTGTGAAGGCCATTAAACACACCATAGTGCTGACTACTGATGCAGACACACGCACATCAATGACTGCTAGGATATTGAACACCACTATAGGCTCCAACATCAAATGGGCTTCTAACATTATTAGTAATTTAACAAAGGAGTGTGGAGGAGGACATCTTAAGTTTGATGCAAGAAACGCAGGATGGCGCTCTGAGATGTTCAGAAGAATAGAGCAGATACTCAAGGAAGAACATGAAGAATTTCTCGTCTGTAACATGTATGAAGATGAAGATCCGAGCAGATCTGGGAGTTCATTCACAGGAGATGGCACAAAGGAGGATGGAAAACAGAATACCAAAACAGCAAGTGATGGAGGAGGTTTGTCAAAGTACTTTTTTCAGGATAGTACCTCTAAGAATATGCTCATGAACTTATTTTTTTGTAGTTTAACTTTTTCCCTGCCATTGATGGAATTGTACGGCTTGCTAAACTGAGTCTACTGTCTCTAAATATTGTTTCAGTGACCATCCCTGGGAAAGCAAAGCTGAATATTGTGCTGTGTGGATATAATACAACACTCAAGAACTCAGTGTCTAAAATACTGAGAGGGAAAACGAGTAAACCTCAGAGAGAGATGAGCAATGTGTGTGTGAAGAGAGAGGAGAAGATTAATGGACGGCAGATTACGGTAATAGAGCTTCCGGCTCTCACTCGTCTCTCAGAGGAGGAAGTGATGCGGGAGACTCTCAACTGTGTGTCTCTCTGTGATCCTGGAGTTGATGCTTTTGTCCTCGTTACTCCTGTCGGTTCACTGACTAATGAAGACAGAGCAGAAATGGAGAAGATTAAAAGAATATTTAACTCTAATGAGCACTTCATGGTGCTTTTCACTGCTGATCTCACTGATGACAGAAGTGTGTCAGATTGTGTATTATCCGCAGAATCTCAGAGCATCGTGAGTCTCTATGGGAGCTGGTACAATGTGATGGGGTTAAAGGATGATAGAATCTCCGGACAGATCTCAAAGATTCTGGATTGTATCGACAACCTGAAGACTGAACCCTATTCACTTCAGATGTATCTGAGAGCTCAAGAGAAGACAGTCAGAGATGAACTAGAGGAGAAACTGATTGCAAAAGGTAATGAAATCACTGAGTTACAGGAGAAGATCAAGACACCGGGTGAGTGAATTAATTTATATTTCTGAATACGTTCTTGAATCTTTTGCAACTACCCAGCATGCAATAGTTATCATTTCAGCATCTAGGTTAACTATAGACGTGATATAGTCTGGCTACGAGTAACACACTTACAGACAAAATAACCTTGAACTTGGTTACATGTAGTTTTTGCTAAAATAACTTGCGAGATGTTTGATATTCCATCGTGTAAGGAAAGTTAACGTCTCGGGTTACGACTGTAACCCAAACGCTGCGTCGGAAATCGACACTTTGGGGAATGCCTTTGGCATGAGTGTCTGAGGTCAACTATTCAATCTTGATTGGCGCAGCCTAATCACATCACTCGTGACGTCGCATGTGACGGCGATGCAGAAGCTATGAAAAATGGCGGATCATAGTAGCGTCAGCTTCTGATTGGTCGAAGCAAGTCATTCTCAGGAGCGTGAACAGTGTGGCCGAGGGACGCAGCGTTTAGTTCCCTTCTCAGGGAATGAGGGTTACAGTCGTAACCGTCAATCTAGGTTGTCAATCTGCCTTTTCATTCCTATCGTCCATGAGTGTGCCAGATGCTTCATACCAGGGCATATTCTCTCAGTGTGGCACAGTGGGCAATTCGTTCCTCAAAGTGTCGATTTCCGACGCAGCGAGACGAGTTACCTCGAAAGGGAAAAGTGCGGTTTCATTTCTTCACTCATTTCATTTCTTTTTTATGTAATTGAATAATCTATTCTTGGGATATGCTTTAGATGTCTATTGAATTTTCACTGACAGACCAAATTAAGCCTAGACGTCTGGGTTGTGTTTGGACGCTATTAGATTAGTCTTTTAAAAGCAAATTTGGTTGTTGGGTATTGACTGGGTAAATTATTATTATAAATTATTATTATATATTATATTATTATTACAACACCAGACTCTGAAGGTTGGGATTCACTACACGACTTTCTGGACAAGTTGATGCCAGTTGCCGAAAGTCAGAGCCAGTCTGCAGGTTTGAGCTGACAGATTTCATAAAATCATGTAGTGTATTATCCTCAGTTGTTTCGTGTATAATGCCCATTTTTTAATATGTAACCATTTACCAAGTCAGCAAGTGTATGATGCCTAATAGTGTTTAAAAATCTATTCAGATTGTAAAAGTAATGTGTATTTCAGCCTCTATTGCCAGTTTTAGCTCCTGCATTTGTCTTTTTAACTTCAGTCTTTGCTTCAGAAAGTAAAACGTAAGGTCAGTGGGATACATATCAGGTCTCTCAAACATCCCACTTTGAGCACCTGAAAAGCTCTATATTTCCTAAGATGTACTTTTCATTTTCCATCACTCTAATAAATGTTGATAAAGTAAATGTCTTACTGCATATACACCACTAATACCACTGAGATTCATAACTCAGTGTGCTGGACAACTGAATCAAAGCAACAGAAATTGTGTTAGTGTGCAAATACTTACAGTAGCATGCAAAAGTTTGGGCACACCATGTCAAAATATCTGTTCCTGTCAATAGCAGGGTAAAATATGATTTCCAAAAGTTAAAGATTACACAAGAAGAAAAAGAAAGAAAGAAAGAAAGTAAAGAGGCCTGAAGCAATATTGTATGTAACGAAAATGTAACGTTTCAGATTACTCGTGGTTCGGCTTGTATCACAGTTTTAGGATCACCGTTTCAGTATAGTTCGGTATGTGCAATGTTCAAGTAAAAAAGGATTACAGTCAAATAAAAATAAAGAAAATAATGACGATCAAACAACAAGCAAGAGCACAAATAAATAAAACAAAACAAAGATAAAACATAAAAAGTTAAGTCTTTCGCTAGTCTTAGCGATCGGCAAAAGTCTGAGCAAAAGGCAGGCAGCAAAGTTTAAAAACAGTGTAAACCGTGTCAAACTCAGGCAAGGAAACAATAACAATAGACCGCTCAATAATGTCAGCCAGGGCAAAACAAGACTTCACAGAGTAGCCTATGAGTGTGAGAGAATGCCTTTAAATAGTCTGGTAGAAATAGGGAACAGGTGTGGAGGCAAATGACTGGTCATGTAGAGCATACATCACGTGCATCACAGGAAGTGTCAAACCATTGTTGTTGTTGTTGTTTTCAACAAAGCATATTATGATAGACCGTGGGTGGAAAATGGTACGGTTTGATATTTTATTGAGAATCAAAACACCTCTATTAGTAACACCCCCTTTGGCAAGAATCACTACTTGAATCACGCTTCTTGTAGCTGGATTGCAGTTATTCTGACATGACGTGTGTATATGTAATGCAGCATTATTAAGGTAAAACCACATTGTTAACTTAGTTTGTTCCTTTCCCAGTTCCAGAGGGTGTGAAGCTGAATCTAGTTCTGTGTGGGAGTAACAGAAGATTAAAATCCTTCATATCAAACCTGATCCTGAACGCCGGAGACAGAAGATCAGAGCCCGGAGAGTGTGTGAGGACAGACGTGGAGCTTCATGGACGTCTGGTGTCTCTGGTGGAGCTTCCAGATCTGATCAACACACAGATCTCAGAGGAGGAAGTGATGCGTCAGATTCTCCGCTGTGTGTCTCTCTGTGATCCTGGAGTTCATGTTTTCCTCCTCACGTTTCCTGATGCTCCACTTAATAATGAAGACAAAGCAGAAATGGAGAAGATCCAGAAGATATTCAGCTCAAGAATCAACAAACACATCATGATCCTCATAAACCAGAAATCAGAGGAAAAGACAGAAGAACTGAATGAAGAAACACAGTCTGTCATTGAGAGTTTTGGAGGACGACATCATTTCATCGGCCCCGACACACAAGTGTCCGTGTTAATGGAGAAACTGGAGCAGATGGTTGAGGAAAATAATGGTGTTTGTTTCTCCTCAGAGACATTGATGGAAGTACAGATGGAAAAATTACAGACATTTGAAGAAATGAAGAAGAAAATCCATTCATTACAGACATGTTTTCAGTCAAAAGGTAATGATCAGAAAATCTGCAGGGATTACTTTGATGAGATAAAACTATAACATTATATGCTGAGTTCAGAGGAAATATTATGATATGCACATGATGCTTCAGTATAAATTATACATGATGACCTGGATGATTGACAATGTTCTTGAAATGCAATGTATATTTATTTGATCCATCTTTAGATTCCAGTGAAAGAGCAGATGATCTGAGGATTGTGCTGCTGGGAAAAACTGGAGTTGGGAAGAGTGCAACTGGAAACACCATCTTAGGAAGAGGAGCATTTACATCAGACACATCTCATGAATCAGTTACTAAAGATTGTCAGAGAGAAAGAGCTGAAATCAACGGCCGACGCATTACTGTGATCGACACTCCAGGACTGTTTGATACTGATCTTACTAATGAGGAGATCCACAGAGAAATCAGCAACTGCATCTCCATGATCCTGCCTGGACCACATGTGTTCATCATTGTGCTCAGTCTAGGCCAACGATTCACTGAAGAGGAGAAAAAAAACTTGAAGATCATCCAGGAGACGTTTGGTGAAAACTCTTTAATGTTCACCATGGTGCTCTTCACCAGAGGAGACGATCTGAAGAACAAAAACATTGATCAGTGGCTTGGAAAACCTGGATCTGTGATCAGAAACCTGATTGACGTGTGTGGAAACAGATACCATGTGTTCAACAATAATCAGACTGAAGACCGAACACAAGTGTCTGATCTACTGAAGAAGATAGACCACATGGTGAAAGAAAATGGAGACAGTTACTACTCATGTAAGATGTTCAAAGAGATGGAAATAAAAATACAAGAACAAAAGATGAAGATCCTGACGGAGGAAGTGGATCAACTGAAGAGAGAGAGAGAAGAACTGATGAACAAACATGAAGAAGAGAAAAAGAGGATGAAGATGATGATGGAGGAAGAAATACAAAAAATGTACAAAGAGAGAAAGACAAGAGAAGAGGAGTTTAGAAAGAGTGAAGAACAATATAAAAGAGACATTAAAGAAAGAGAGGACGAAGAGAGAACGATACGAGAGGAGATGAAGAGAGAACGAGAGGAATGGGAGAAACAGAGACAGGAGGAAAAACAAAGAAGAGAAGAAGAGGATGAGAGAAGGAGAAAGAAAGAACAGGCAATGTGGGATGAACATAATCAAGAGAAAGAGAGAATGAAGATGACGATGGAGGACGAAAGAAAGAAAAGGGAAGATGAGGATGAGAGAAGGAGAAAGAAAGATCAGGCAATGAGGGATGAACATAGTAAAGAGATTGAGAAAATGAAGATGATGATGGAGGAAGAAAGAAAGAAAAGGGAAGATGAGGATGAGAGAAGGAGAAAGAAAGATCAGGCAATGAGGGATGAACATAGTAAAGAGATAGAGAAAATGAAGATGATGGTGGAGGAAGAAAGACAGAATCATGATAAAGAAAGAAAGAGAAGAGAAGAAGAGGATGAGAGAAGGAGAAAAATAGACAGGGAAACATGGGATGAATATTATGAGAAACTTAAAAGAGAGAGAGAAAAAAGACAAAGAGAAAGAGAAGATCTTCAGTTCATACATGATGAAGAGAAAGAGAGAATGAAGATGATGATGGAGGAAGAAAGGCAGAATCATGATGAAGAGAGAAAGAGAAGAGAAGAGGAATATATAGAAAGAGAAAAACAGTATAGAAGGGACATTAAAGACATAGAAGATCATGAGAGAGAGATGCGAGAGGAGATGAAGAGAGAACGAGAGGAATGGGACAACCAGGAAAGACAAAGAAGAGATGAAACAGACAATACAGACACACACCCTCAAGGTCAGAATTACAAATATGAACAATCAAGGCAGTGAAAATAAATCTGCATTGTTTATCCTTGTGATCTTTTTTTTTTAAATCACCAAAAATGTATTTTACCTTTTTATTATTATTATAATTCATTCAGGGAAGAGAGTAACCTACACTTTATGTAATAGGTTGGTTAGAGATCTGGATAATGGATTGAGTGGGGGTTTGACTCAAATTGAACACTTGTTGCTCAGGGACTCAAATTAAATAAATTGTTATTAATCTCTAAACTCTACTTTTGTCATTTTCAGATGATGAAGATCCACCATCAGATCCAGGATGTTTGAGAATCTTGCTGTTTGGGAGGACAGGAAATGGAAAGAGTGCCACAGGAAACACAATCCTCGGAACAGATGAGTTTCACAGTGAAGCCAGTTCGCAGTTGGTGACCACTACTTGTCAGATGGGAGTTTGTGAAGTTGATGGTAAATCAGTATCTGTTATTGATAGTCCAGGACTCATTGACACTTCACTGTCAAAAGAACAAGTGCAGGAAGAAATGATGAAGTGTATTTCACTGTCCGCACCTGGACCTCATGTGTTCATCATTGTGTTGAGTTTGGGAAGAATCACTCAAGAGGAAAGAGACACTTTAGACATGATAAAGATGATCTTTGGCTCAAAAGCAGCAGATTTCTGCATTGTTCTCTTCACTAAAGGAGATACTCTGAGAGGACAGACAATACAACAATATGTCGAGAAAACTAAAAATGCTGAACTCAAGAAACTGATCAGTGACTGTGGAAACAGATTCCTGGCCTTTAACAACCGAGAAACACAAGATCGGACGCAAGTTACTCGTCTGTTAAACATGATAGAAGAGGTGAAGGAATCTAACGAGGGCCGATACTTCACTAATGAGATGTTTGAGGAGGCAGCGATCTCTGTTGAAAAGAGAAGGAAAATGCTGGAAGAGAATAAGAGAAAAAATCAGGATCAAGTTGAACAATTAGAGGCCAGACATGAGCTGGAAGTCAAACACATGAGAGAGAGACTGGAGGAGAAGAAACTAAAGACAGACGAGGTGAGAGAGAAACTAGAGGACAAGTTCAGAGAAAAAGAGGAAACACTGAGGAGAGAGTTTAAGAAGAAAGAAGAATCAGACCTGAAGAAACAAGAGGAAGAGGAACAGCAGCGATCAGAAGAGGAAGAACACCGAAAAGCTGAATATGATCAAACAATAGATGAGATGGAGAGAGAGATTGAAAATCAGAGATTACAGTATGACACACAGCTAAAAGAAAGAGAAGAGGAAGATATGATAAGGGAAGAAGAAGATAAACAAGAGCAGGAAAAGATGAAAACTGAACAGGAACGCATCATGACAGAGTTCAGAAGAAAACAGGAAGAGGAAATAAAAGAGAGAGATTTAGAGGAACAAACGAGGAAGAAACAAGAAGAGAAAGAGAGAGAAGAATGGAAGAGAAAAATAAAAGAGGCGGAAGATGATGATGAGATTCAAGAGGAAATTAAACAACAGCAAAGAGACTGGGAGGAAGAGAATGAACGACAGATGAAAGAACGAGAGGAAGAGGATAGAAAGAGAAACGAGAGACATGAGAAACAACTGAGAGAAAAACAAGAAGAACTGGAGAAAAAGAGAAAGAGATTTGAAACTGAGAGAGAAGAAGAAAGAAAGATGATAGAGGAGGAGAAACAGAAACTTAGAAAAAAGAAAACACAGATAGAGAGAGAATATGAAAAAGAGAGAAATGAAATGAAGAGACATGAGCAGCTGGAGCGAGAGAGAAAACAGGAGTGGGAGAGGAGAAAACAAGAGGATGAAGAGAGACGAGAGGAGAAGAGAAAGAGATGGAGGGAAATGATGGAAGATCTGAAACAAGAGCAAGAAGAAGAGATCTGGAGAAGAGAAAGAGTGGAGAGAGAAATAATAGAAACAATAAAAAAAGAGTGTGATGAAATGAAACAGAAATATAAAGAGGAAAGAGAGAAGATGAAGAAGAAACATCAAGATGAAGCCAGGAGACAAGAAGAAGAATTGAATGATTTTAGAAAGAGAAAAGATGAGCAGGTTCAGGAGCTCAAAGAGAGACTTGAACAACTGTATAAGGAGAAACATAGATCAGGGTTTTTAGGCTTTGGGAAGATGTTTTGGGACTAAAATGACCCGTATAGTAGAGCTAACACATTCCCATAATAACACAATCACGATGGAGAACACAATTAACACACAAACACATGCAGAAATTAAAAGGTGAAAAAAATACTTAATACACTCTAAGCATGCATACGAGAAGTTTGATATTTGACCCGCATATTATCTTTTGGTGTAAACATTTGAACACTGCACATATGTTTTTGTATGAAAACTAAGCTGTACATTGGCAACTGTACATTACAGTGTATATTACTCAACAGGCTTTTTGACTTTGAATGTGATAAATTTGTATTGGTTTCCCTTTTTCTTTCAAAATTACATTTATTTGACAACACACATTACAACACAAGAAAGAAATTACATTACAACACAAGAAAGTTGTAGTGGGACTAAATTTTAAAACATTGCCTATTTTGTTGGGGCTAAATTCTAAATGATCCTACAAAATGGACCTAGAGAGGATCGTTTTAGCATACTTATTATTTATAATTTGAACTTTAAAGGGCACCTATTATGCAAAATTCACTTTTACATGGTGTTTGAACATAAATGTGTGTTGGCAGTGTGTGAGCAAAACCACCCTATAATGATACAAATCCACCCAGTGTTTTTTTTACAATCTCAATAAATCATGTGCACTGTCTCAGAACGAGCTGTTCTAATATTCGGCGCAATGTGGCGTAGAATTGAGCAAGCCCCACCGACGTGGTTTGATTGACACTGTGGTTTTTGCATTGACCCCGCCCTCCGTGATCTGTACACCATCCTCCATTGTTTCAACGACAGCCGGTGTTCTGACGATTTGTGCTTACTTGTCGAAAATAAGTATTCTGTTGTGGTATGTAATAATGTACATCGTAGGTTTCACTTCTGACATGAGAGCCAATGAAAACACAGTGGATGGATTTTAGTTATGAAGGAAATTGACGCCTTAAACTTCCAAAATATGTTTTTGTTTGAGCGAATCATTTTCTGACTGACTGTTTTGTGAACGAGGGTCAATTCAAAGCAGGTCTTGCTTTAAAGTTAATCCTCAACTGTGGATCGTCGTATACTGTTTGCGATTCACCGTCACCTCCAGTAACAGTAAGTGTATTTTATGATTTTTGAGCAAATAGTCATTTCAGTCGATGTCAGCCAATTCAACAACAAATGCATCTAAAGTTGTTGTCATCGCCGTAGGATGTCTGTGTATATAATTTAAACCTTGTTTGTATAGTGTGTAACCATGACGCAACAGGTCCTTCGCATAAATGTTAGGGGTTCAATGATTCATCTACTATATCGATTTATATTCACATAATCCAACTACATCAATCTGTGCTCGGCCTCGGCCAGTAGGCCTTCCCTCGTGTGAGTGTCAAATATTCCCAAAAAGGATTTTAATATAAAGTTATGCTTTCTGTGTCAAAAGCTGTATAAAAGTCAATAAATAGTATCAAGCTATCATTCAGAAGGAGGTCGCTGTAAGGCGTAAAAAAAATGTTTGTTTGTTTCCGGTTTCCGACCGACCCTGTCAATTTATGTGCAACCCAAAATTATTTTATGAGCTTGGGGAAGAAATAATAAAAATTAAATAAATACACAAATAAAAAACTCTGAGGCGAACTATTAATTTACGTTTTTGTACAGCTCCGTCTTTTTATAGCACGCGATGTAAGATGCATCTTGTCCTCCAGCAATCTATTAACAAACGAGGCAGATATCGTTCGTCAAACTGAACTATAATACATATTATACAAGTATTTTTTTGTAATTTAGGATATTTTTATTCATATTCGCACACATACAAATACATGCATTCATAGACATGCACACACCACATACTAATACCTCCATCCGCCTAGTTTTATTAAAAATCATCCTAAAAATTCCAATCATGATCCCAATCCCATCTTCTGCTGTTTAGCACTTCTTTCGCCATGTTTTTGTTCGTTTCTTTCATTATTTTATGCAATCCAAAACACTCTAACCTGCCGCGGTTCGTATCTCTAGAGCCCGTCTAACTTGTCCGCTTTTCCGGGACAAATGGATTTTTGAAGGACAAGTAAAAGAGAATTTTACTCGCCCCAACGGACAAGTAGCCTGATTAGAACATCAATAACAATAACTAGGGAATCACTAAACCGAGAGAATGATTCTGATTTTATTACATTTATTGCAAGTTGCGATCGATTGTGGATAATAAATGTAGCAGGCCTACTGTATTACGGATGGTAAGGTTGCGTTTGAACGACCGTTGATCAACCGTTTGAACGAATCGTTTGAATTAATGAATCAATAACTCACTCATTTATACGGCCGCCTGCCGCCACCTATTGGCAGTTTAGTGTTGTGTTTATAAGCAGCCTAGTATAATTCTTTCCAATATTTCTTATTTGCACATTTAAATCAATTTCATAACATTATTTTATGAAATTTTAATTTTTCAGTGTAAATGATTTAATTTGATCAGCCCTACCTAGGGTAACAGTATGCTTCATCTTTCATTTTAAATTCCTAAAATTCCTAAATTTGATCAATAAATTCAATTATCTAGAATAATAAGACACTATAGGGCATTTAATAATATTGGTGGAGGGGATGCCCTTAAAGGTGCAGATATTACAATATGCCTTTTTAAATATCAAAGCTGATTGAACACTGATGAGAATATTGCTTCAGAATAAAAAATAAATAAATTTTAAAAATCCGGACAAGCAACTTTTTTACTCAGACAAGTGATTGACAGATTTACTTACTTGTCTGGAGGACAAGCACGTGAAAAGGCTTGAGGGGATAGTTCACTTTGATATTTTTAGGTTTGACCAAAAAATATCAAAATTGAAAATACTGCGGAAACAAAAACACCTACATCTATCCCTTGAGGTAAGCTAAAACATATAAAAAATTAATTTTGTGAACTATCGCTTTAATGTCGAGCCCTGAATAATTTCCTACCCAACCCTTGCTGCCACTGGAAAAAAAAAAAAAAAAAAAAATCCCTACCGACCCATGACCTCAACTGACAACCAACTGGAACCAAACTTTTTTTGTGATTAGCTGCTAGTCTTCATTAAGCGCTGTCAGAATGCAGGCACGTTGTGTCTCGCACTGTTGATTGGGGTGTGACCCAACATGTTGCTAATATGGGGCTTGTAGCGTAAGTGACAAATCAATGACTTGATTAAAAAATGCATACATTTCAGCTTCCTTTTTAGACCGTTACTGGAGTTTTTATTTTTTATTATTATTACATTTATTTTCCCGTGAGGTTGGGAGGGGGGGCCGGCAGGGGGGCCGAGCCTTGACCAATGGTGGCCGTGGCCCCCCCTGGCCACCATGTAGCTCCGCCCCTGGCTCGGCCAGTAGGCCTTCCCTCGCGTGAGTGTCAAATATTCCCAAAAAGGATTTTAATATAAAGTTATGCTTTCTGTGTCAAAAGCTGTATAAAAGTCAATAAATAGTATCAAGCTATCATTCAGAAGGAGGTCGCTGTAAGGCGTAAAAAAAAAAATTGTTTGTTTCCGGTTTCCGACCGACCCTGTCAATTTATGTGCAACCCAAAATTATTTTATGAGCTTCAGTATTTTTCAACCAGGACCATGTTTTCCAATGTTTTAGTGTCTAACCAAAATTGGAAACTAATTGAGAATGTCCAGTATTGACTAGACCGCTGCCACGAAACAAACTGCAAATGTAATACTAGCCTACTTTTGAGCACATTCAACGTACGTCTATAAAAGTGATTTTACCAATGACAAACTTGGATTGGACAACATTATTAAAAGGATCTCTACAGATATAAACATTTTTGTTCATTGTAAGTTTAAACACAAATGACCGTTTATAAAATCTCCTCAAACCCACAGAATCCATTGACATACAGCAATTTTATCTCACACACTATCGTAAAACAAACTTAAAGGGTTAGTTCACCCAAAAATGAAAATTGTCAGTATTTACTGACCCTCATGTTGTTCCAACCCCGTAAGACCTTCGTTCATCTTCGGAACACAAATTAAGATATTTCAGATATTAAGATCGCTCCTGCATACTAGTCCATAGGCTTCTTGAGGGAATGACTCTTGCTGGCATCGAAAAGTCATTAAAGACATCGTTAAAATAGTCCAAGTGACTACAGGGGCTCAATTTTAACTTTATCAAACGACGAGAACACTTTTGTGCGCAAAAACAAACAAAAATAACGACTTTATTTCAACTATTCACTTCCTTCTCCATGGGCCTGTAGTCAGTTAACGTAGTGTGATTGCGTAAAGCTATAAAAAAGCTACGTACAATAACAGAAGCTTACGCTAGTAACCTGACTCAAAGCAGAGAGTCATTATTTTTTTTGTTTTTTTTTGCGCACAAAAAGTATTCTCGTCGTTTGATAAAGTTAAGATTGAGCCCCTGTAGTCACTTGGACTATTTTAACGATGTCTTTAACGACTTTTGGAGGCCAGCAAGTGTCATTCCCTGAAGAAGCCTATGGACTAGTATGCAGGAGTGATCTTAATATCTTAAAGGCCATGGTGCAGGTTAAACACTACTGTCGATTAATGGGTACATAAAGCAGTTAAGATATGTATATGAAGTTAGAAATATCTCAAAAATGGTGTTAAAGTCCCGTTTTTGTAGTTTTTGTTTAGTGACGGTTATTTTTCACGCGACTCGGCGATGACGTCACATGAGGCAGACGCAGCTGCAGGCTGCAGGCAGCGGCGCGCTTCAGAATCGGTTCACAGTAAAGTCTGATGGTTCAAAGCCGAGGAGATCGATGTTCTCGTCAGGGCTGTAAAAGAAATAGAAGTGACATTGGGGATGGGACAAACCCACCCATATTGGCTTCGGTTATGCATATCAATTTGGGCAAATGTGTATGCTTTATGCCTATTTTTCCTATCGTCATCATGAACACAACAATGATTTCCCTCGTGTTTAAATAGTTTTCCTTATAATAATGCATCATTTGTAAAAAGTAAAATGCATCTGTGTAAATGAGAGAATCATCTACTATGTGTATGCACGTTGTTCACTCTGTATCTGCAAGCATGCGGATAAAATAGCATCTGAAAGTACACACAACGCGCCACTGTCTTTAGACTTGGTTAGGGTGACCAACAGTCCTGTTTTACCAGGACATTTTCTGTTTTCCCGTCCTGTCCTGGCTGTTTTTATTTTATTTTTTTAATTATGAAAATGTCCTGGTTTTCAAAAAACTTCTGGGAAAGATCAGATGGGCAAACAAGCATGAGGAAGAAAAACAGGATAAGGAGGAAGAAAACTAAATACATTTTGTTAGTTCGTTTTTGTAAGTTTGTGAGAGCTATTTTTGTTACATTTGGAGGTATTTATTTTAGTTATTTCTTAATTATATATTTATTTTTCTAATACAGAAGAGACATTTCATTCATTCAAACCTGTAATAAAACAGGCTCTGAGAAGCCTATCTGAATTTGTGTCTTGTAATATAACAATTTTCTATCCATACAGAGGAGGCAGGCTACTTTAAATATACTGATACAGATGTAACGTGTACATATCCAGCATTCTGGATATGAGGCATAATGCCTGAATCCATTTGTGCTACACATAGCATACTCGCACTTCATGCAAGATAATGGTCCCCTTCAAACCAGCACGCATGAGTATGTTCATGAACAACAGCTATAGGTGACAGGAGATGTGTTGCATACACAATAAACATGAATCAGAGACGTTTCCAACCTACTTACAGAGTTTAAAACTTAAGAATCTTTCCTACTTATCCCTAGGCAATACCAGTACAGTACAGACAGGCTATATGCTGGGCTTATGGTGTTTTAAGCAAGAGCAGAAGAAGCCTCTCGTGTGGTTTCAACCATCAGACAACAATTCCAAAGTCGTGACCAGACCTATCAGGGCTTTCAATCGCCTCGTTTGGATGAAAATTAATTTAAAAATATAATTGCTTATTCTGTTGTCATCACCCAATTGCCCTCAAAATGTTATAAAGTACACAGAACACATGAATTTTTATAAGAATAAAACAGTTTATTGGCATTGCTTGTAATGGTTACTAAACATTTTCTGAACAAGGACAAAGATTACTGAACAAAGACACAGGTTTCAAGTAAACAACTCTATACAAAAAATCTTTAGCCTGTAATAGTGTAGTCCAGAGAGCCATAGAGAGAGAGAGTTACGACACTCCCATAGACCGCCATAGGAACTCTGGAATGAGGAACTAACGCGTGTCGTGGAGCTGGTAAATTAATGAAATTACTGTATTGTTTTACTTTTACACACATTAGCCGACCTCTCGTGAATCTAGTCAGTACATTTTATGTAGCCAGTTTTAGTTAATGCTTATTGGAAGATAATGCATTAATTGCAGCAAGCTATAGCTTACATGACCAACTCTTCATTAAAGTTAGCTAACTTATGGTAACCTGAAGTATATATTATTTATAATATATATTCACGTATGTATGTAGGCCTATGCATATATACACACATAACCCTAACCCATTTAAATAAATGAATTGTGTGTGTATGTATATATATATATATATATATATATATATATATATATATATATACATACACACACACAATTAATATATTATGTTTATGGGTTAAGGTTAGTTATGTGTGATTCAAATATACATGTGTACTGTACATCAAATACATGTATTTGTATGTGTTTTCTGATATGGTTTAGTCCATGATTAGGGTAGGAAGAAGGGGCACATTAGCCATGCTGAAATTAATCCCGTTAACAGTTATGGATCATTAACTATCTCTCCGGTTTCATTTTAAGTTAATAAAGTTTATTTTTACCGAACATTACTGCAAATTTGTACATGCACACTTATATTTTATGTTGGTTGTAATTCTGAACAGACCGCCTCTCCAGACCGCTTTGCGTGATCACGAAGGTAGGCTAATGGCTGAATCGGAATTTATAAACAAGATCACGGGAATCAATAGCCTAAAAAAAAAAAAGTCATGATTTTGTGCAAAGTAAAACCAAAGAAACAGCACACAAAGAAAAAAACAAAACATGCAGAATGCAGGAAACCACCACTAAATGAGATGACAGGGACAGAAGGAAAGAAGATAACTAACAACTAAAATAAATAAATACAACTAAACCATTGGACTTGTCTGTGGAAAGAAAATAATGTGAAATTAGGTTCTTGAAGCGTGACTGCCGGGCTAGGTAGAGGCTGACGGCCTCCTCAGGAACCTGTTTGAAGGATGTGGCGATGGGGCGATGGGGACAAACTGGCGCTAACCTCTCGAAGAGTCGCAGGTGAATTGGTGTAGCTTTCCCGAAGGGCCTTCATTAATGATGTTGCATAACCTGCAGACATAATAATAATACAGTATAAAGATTATTGCCACTAATGGAAAAACATGAAATTGTCCTGCATATGAATTATAGCAAACATAAACAGTAAACAGAATGTTATGAGATTGCCAGGGAGATTACCCATTGGACCCTAATATGCACTACTAAATGTTTTAAAAAATAAATAAAAAAATGCAGACCATATTTGATGATTTGAATGTTACTATTAAATGTTATACAATACTAGTGGTAATACACGTGGTAAAGTTAGTAACATAAACTCTGTGAGGTAGTGAATTACTGAGAGGTAACTTAGCTAAACGCTGAAGTGAAAAGTGGATAAACTGTTTCTGACCTAATTTCAGCAGGTAAACTGCATTTAGCCTCCACTACAGCCCTGACGACACGGTCAATGAAAAAGAGAACAGTAGCAGTCTAACGTTATAACAAAACGCAAACACACGATTGCGAAAGCCGCTTGATGATCATCACCACTGATCCAAACACTAGCCACGAAGCCTTCATGACAATATGGACATTTACTTCTGGGCAATTTTGTTTTGGCTCAAATTCGTGCATCACGAAAAATGCTCTTCTAATGTCATAGTGATCGTGCTTGTAGTGGAGGCTATTATGTCAAAGGGAACACGGTAGTTATACAAAATACACACAGAGCTAGCTAACATGCAGCTTGTAAACATTAACGTTAGCATGATGCTTACCGTGGCAATTTCTCGCTTGCGGCAGACGGTGTCTCTCGACCTCGGGACAGGGCAAGCAGAGAGGTTTGCGTTCACAGACGGCAGTGCGGTTGGAAGTAATTTAGCACTCCTCTCACTCTTTAATCCAAGTGAAGTAAGACCATCTTGGCATCCCCTGAGTGGTTATCCTCCTCTTTGAAATGCGCGCTGCATATTCTCGAGTAGGCGGCGACAGAGCTAAGCTAACTTAACGTTAACTTAGCTGAAAAATCTGCTCGCCTAATCTTGACAAACTGCACCCAGCTTCGGAAGATCTATCTATCTATGTTTACTTATAAATCTGTCACTGTCAGTGTCACTGCTTCACTAGCTAGCTAGCTAACTTAAACACCTCGTATCACTCTCCCTCAAAATGGTAGGCGGGCCGCGGGGCTGTCTGTCGTCCAACAGTCAGCGAGTGCCTCATGTGACGTCATGGAATGCATTGTGGGAGAAATAAGAATCCTCGCTTAGCTTTAGCTAAAAGCTAACATTTCACCCACTTTTCCATGTTATATTTTAATTTTTGAGTACCCTACAACATCAGATACAATGGATAACTGTTTAAATGTTTATTACCAACTAGAAAATTGCCAAAAAAGAAAAAAAAAAAAAAACCTGCACCATGGCCTTTAATTTGTGTTGCGAAGATGAACGAAGGTGTTACGGGGTTGGGACAACATGAGGGTGAGTAAATACTGACAGAATTTTCATTTTTGGATGAACTAACCCTTTAAATTAAACTCAACAGAAACAAAAATCTCACAACAACGGTTTTGTTTTGTGTTTCCACAGTTCCAATTATCATCGACTCGATTTGGACTTAATAAACCCTGGCGAGTTCAGACTGCATGATTTTAGCCACGATTTTGGCTCGCCGACAGGTTTTGAGAAATCGCCGACAAATGCCCGAAATCACAGGCAAATCGGCGCTCGTTCACGCGAGTGACAATCACGCAGTGTGAATGAGCAAAGACGCGAACTGAGAGAATCACCGACGAGTCGCCGACGCCCGTGAGATATTTGGCATGCTAAATATCTGGACCTGTCGGCGATTCAAAATCCTGCTGTGTGAAAAGTGTTTTGACTGAAAACTACATCGGCGATCACCGGCAGCCAGTGAGAGAGCAAGATACAGAGCAGCAGGGAGTTCGGGGAGGAGTTATAGATCACATATCAACATGATATGGCATTGTTTCAACAAAAAAGCTTCTTCTCGGTCTATTTGGACACAATAAATGGAAGAAAAATTAGTAGAAATTTGGCAGGAGCACTCGTGTCTGACGTTTCAGCTGTACCACAACCGGGTCGAAAAAAAAGTTTCACGTGAGAACTCCGGTCTTGCACGTGTGGTGTCGCGTTGTTTCCTTTTCACATCTCACGTGTGTTTGTTGTGAAACGTAGTTTGCGCGCAGCGTGCTAGACAGTCTGTCGGCGATTTTTCCCATTGTAAAGTCATGCAGTGTGAAACCTTCTGTCACCGATCAATCGTCCAGTGTGAACACAGCAGTGACTGAATGCTGGCCAAGATAGTCATGCAGTGTGAAAAGAACAGCGACCCGACTACTTTGAAAATCATGCAGTCTGAACTCGGCATAAGCTACTTCACTTAAAGTTAGATCTGAAAGTGTGAGGAGAGCAGCTGGGTGAATCAGTGTGTAGACAATCTAGAGCAGAAATTACTGGGCGAGGGAATAGATTGTAAAAATTCACTGGCTAAATTTGCAGTTTCATTCCACACTAAAAACAATGTACACTATAATGTTAAAAACTAATAATAATTTTAACTTAACAAACTTCCGGAAATCCAGCGTTCTGCTTCTCTGGTCACCATCAGTTGAGTTCTGTCAGTGCGATGTGACGTCAGGTGGCGCGCTTTTAACGCAATCTGGTATTATTGTCTGGCATACTACAGCCAGGTTACATCAAGACTAAAATATACTAAAACATTCCTGCTCAATCAAAATGACCCAGAATGTAAAGTAAATTAACAAATGTTCCTAGAATGTAGCAATGTGGTATTTTTCTGTAAAAACAGTACTTTTTTCAGCAGGCTACTGTGCTGCTAAATCTATAAAGACTTTTAACAGAGTGTGTGCTTGTGTGTGTGTTGTACTTCTCAAAAAAAATTCTGTTGGGTTCTAGCAATATGCTTCCCACGACAAAAATAGACAAGTTTTTACTCTAGTAGCACCTTTAGGTAGTCCTCTTTACTCTATAGAGCCAAACAAAATAATAGTACCTCAATTTCTCGGAGTTAATGGAGTCAACGGCCACGATCGGTCCTCTCAGGTTCACTCGTCCCGACGCTGAAATGCCTCTGAAGGATGTCGTCTGTGCCGGTGAAAATCTGAATCAGATTTCCGCGCTATCTGGATGTGTCATCATACACCTTATCTCGGTGAGAACTCTCGATCGTGCGGGAATCAGAGTCCTCTGTAGTGTCTTCCAGCGATGTCATCCGCATATAATCCTCTACTAATCACTGACTGTGCCAAGTTCATTCGCCGTTAAACGGAATTAACGAACTTTCCTTTCAAATGTAAACAAACAGTATCGCACCACTTTATGTCACACAAACTAAAAATAAATAACGAAACTAAGTCAAATATATTTTAAAAACATTCTAGTCGAAATCACTAAATACACGATCTAAATAACAACTAGTGTTTTGAACTGAGGAGAATGATTTACGCGCGTGGCCGCTCTCCTCTGCAGCTTCACCTGAATGACAATTAACTTCCAATAAGAATCCTCTTTCAAGGACGGGAGGCGGGACCATTACTTTATCAGCCAATCAGATAGAAAATGCTTCTCTCATACATTTGCATAATAACGAACGTTTCACACCCGGCAAGACAGACACTCAGTTGAATGATTACATTAAAATAGCAAACATTTTTTGTATTACAAGTTTTCAGAAATGTTATTTTTAAATCATAGGGCATGAGTGATTTATTTGATTCCATGACAGAAGAAGTGTTGTGACAAGTGCTGTTGATTGACACTGTGACATCTAGTGGAGGTTTTTGGCATAGCATACCTCAACCAGACGCTAGAGATGGCTCAATCAGTGAGCTCAATTAGGTCCTCCTTTATGTTACTCCCTCCTCTCAGTAACATAAAGTGACTCAAAATGTACAGACATTTGGTCGAGCAGAAAGTTAAAAGTTAAGTTGTAGTCTGTAACTGTTAAACTCTTAAAGCACAACAAAAAATGTCTGTGAGATGGGAATCAGGCTGCATGTTGGCATTTGAAATGTATTACCATTGAGATGAACAAAAGCATTCCCTACGGATTATTTTTAGGTTTTATTTTCATAGGTTTTATTTTGCTCAGGCAATGAGGCTGTGCAGCTCATTCAGGGGCGGGGTCTATGCTAATAAGGCACAGTCATGTGTTCTGATTCGTTGTCAAAAAAATTTTGGTGACACTGGGCGGAGCCTACGCATATTCATGAGTTTCCTGTTTTGTGTTTGAAAACCACTGGAAATAGTAGTGCATACTCCTCTACATAAACTCAGTTTTCAGTCTTCAGTGACGTAATTTCAGCATAGAACAAATTAAGCTTTTATTTATTAATTTATTTTTATAACTGTTATGCTCATATGCTCACTGTTATTGTTTGTTCATGTAAGTGATATGATTAAATGATTCAGTTGTGATTATTTTGTACTTTCTCAGTTGATAGCCTGTATTAGTATTAAAATACATTGAGAAATCTCTGACACGCATGTAAACATTCTTTATGTTTTTTTTTTTTCCACAAATCACAGAGCTCGATAAGGTTAGAAACATGGTGAAATTAGCAATGACATTTCCATTATGCTTTTGGCAGAGACGCTTTTATCCAACTTATTACATTATCAGTTCTTGCTTTTCCTGGGAATCGAACCCTGACCTAAGGTGTTGCAAGCGTAGACGCTCTAATCAATGTTTGAGCTGTTTTTAACTTGCAACTTGCATTGATAGATCTTAAAATATGTCAGTGCCATTCTCAAGCTGCACTCCAGTAATGTGTTTTTTTTTTTTCAAAGGCATGTTTATAAAAGCTATTTAAATACACTCATTTAAGTTAACTAACACCTAAACCCTACTTAATCTAAACACTGTCTGGGAAACCGGGCCATTATGCCACCCTTTTATGAGCCGGTGCTGTGTACTACAAAAATCACGTTGTATATTTTCTATGATGTTTAATGACATCAAAATTTTGATTAATGAATATGAGTTTGTTTGTATCTCCCCATTCTAAATATCAGAACAACTACAGAAGAACCACATCTTCCGTATTTCATTTCTGGGTTAAAAAAAAAAAAAAGAAGGAAAAATTAAATGCATAATTTCAATCTTCATTCTTAATCCACTCAAATAAAACCACTTTTCTCCAAAATCTGCGGTAGTTTATGTCCGCGGGGCAAGTACTATTAACAAATAATATTACAATTAATTTCATGCGAGTCGCGTGTTGATGAAATCATTAATGTGTTTATTTTAATAAATAACACATTTCACTGTAAATCGTATGAATGAACGAGCGTCACTCTTACTTTCGTTTTCATCATCAAGTACCATAGCCTGTCTCTTCAACCCATCACACAAAACATGCCTTGAGCACCTCCTAGTGGTCCTTATTTAAAACACAAAGGAAAAAACACATGAGCATCATCTTAACCATACACAAAATACATAAGCTTAACAGAAATTATTCTGATAAAGAGTTTTTCATTGTTCCAACATGATTGGAAATATTAAAAAAGCATAATTCCTCGTCCTGCACTAACTGACCGGCTCCAGCAACGTTTTTCTAACATTAAGATACCATTCCAGCAACATTAAGCAAACTGGACATCTCAACGTTTTTAGAACATTCAAAACCAACCTTCCCACAACTTTCTCAGAACATAATTTTGTTAGCTGGCACTGCCATATAATGCACATGGCTCAATGACTGATTGGAATATTTTGAGCCAGATTCGGATTGGTATTTCAGTTTGGATAGATATTTGATGGCATAGAAGGCCCTTCTTGCATTCTCATTCACGGCCAAATTTAGGTTCGTATAGTCAGCCCTAGGTATGCGTAGCTTGTGACATGATCAATTTGGGTCATACCAAGGGTGAAATTGTGTCTCTTTCTCTAACATCTGGGTCTTTTTGGAAACGCTAGGGTTAAATGTTAAACCCAGTCTCTCACTTCCTGTGTGATGTGACATTGTGGGAGATTTGACCGGAGTGTTAATGACAGCCATGTGTTGTCCTCGGACCCTCTCACTGTACGGATCTACATCAGTTAGCGGAGCTACACTGTCAAACGCTGCTGTTGATGATGTTTCCCACTCAACTGTTTTCTGACACAATCCTCACTACAAAGTGTGAAATCAGAAATAAAATCGTGTGGAAAATCTCATGTCTCAATTATTCAAAATCATACTTGATGATATTTTTTAAGCAAAGTAAGGCACAATGCAGCACCATCCATCTCCAATATGCTGACATTTCTTTTTAAATTGCTTAGGCTAAACACTAAAAGTGGAACTTGAGGTCCCTCATGGAACATTCACTCTTGACCAAGTCTGAAAAACTGCAAGCACATTTCGTTCTTTTGTTTCAAATGAAACTAACAGATCTTGCATTTAATTTGGGGAACCTTGCCAAATGCTTGTGTGTGCGTGTGTTTGTGTGTGTGTTTGTGTGTGTGTGTGTGTGTGTGTGTGTGTGTGTGTGTGTGTGAAAAGCCAGGGTTGCCAACTTTGGGACTTTGGATGGAGTGAGACTGTGTAAACTTCACATCTATGATTTGATTGATTTGATTTGTAGGTGTAATTTGTGGGACGGATGGACATGTCCCCACCACTTTTAAAACATTGAGGCACTGATACTTAATAAAAAATAAAACATCTCCAGTTAACTAGCAAAGAATTCATTTAGTTCGCTATTAAATAAAGGAGTTTTAACGCTTAAATCTGTTTTTTTTTTTTTATCAAGCTGAGCGCTCGCCACATTTCCATACCCTTAAAAATGCGCAAATTTAAATTGCGAATTGAAAAGAAGCCCAATGGAAATATGTCAATTTCGCAAAAACTCCCATTTATTGCAATGGAACAGTTTTTGTGGATTTACAGTCACATGACGTAGAAGACGCTTTGTGTTTGAACAGAAGACGAGACAAAGTTCTTTATTAAACTCATAGAACACAAAAGTATTACAGGAAAACTGGATTGTAAACCTCAAAGAAATGCCATCAAGATCTTGAAGCAGAAATGAGGGAGAAACTCTGTATAAAGGTCTTTCCTCGCCATTAATGCTTGGATAACACACACACACACGTGTCTCCTTCCATTAATAATAATGTCCAGTGCAGTGGCTGATATACTGTACGTAAAAATACCAACATCTGTTTCCATGATTTTTTTTTAAATGACTCGAGAGAAAAAAACGAAGTTTTAGTCGCATAACACTGGTTAATGGAAATACTTTCATTTATTTTATGCTATTATTTTCAGGCAATTTCACTCTGCTTATTACATACACACACACACACACACACTGCTTATTACACACACACACACGCCGCTTATAGGGTTGCCAACTCTCACGCATCTGGCATGACACTCACGCTTTCAGCATCAATCTCATGTAAACGCAAAATCAATTTTTCCCCCCTTTCAATCCGTTAATACTCTGTTGAGACCCCCGCATATAGGGCTTGGGTGTCGTGACATCATTACTTGGCGTGGCCGCCATGTTGATCGCCTCCTTTACTGATACTTGGACTACTGCACACTGTTTATAGACATACACCCTCTTAGTCGTGTGTCTTAATTTCATCAATTTGCCGTTACTATTTCACACCACAAACAAAGTATTGTACCAATACTAAAATGTGACGTGAACACACTGCAAATCACTGATTGGTCAGACAGAATCGTCACTACCAGCATCATTGTATCAGCGAGACATCAAACCCGCTAGTAACAGCCACACTCTAAAAAATGCTGGGTTGTTTTAAAACTACTTGCTTGAAGAAAAAAGAAAGAAAACTTCCAAAAAAGAAATGGCTGAATCGTGGTCAGTGGACGAAGTGCAGTCTCATATAGTTTTTTTTTCGCTCATCAAAACTGAATATGTTCATGGGACACGTTTGTGTGTATTTTATTCTGTGATTTAACCAGAACGAATAGAGAGTCTCCACAACGGCGATAGATTGAAGAGCGCGTCCAAGTGAAGACTGTGCAAACCACAATAGAACAACTGTATCCATGACACTGATAGTGTTTTTGAAATGAACTTTGCAGCAGTTTGACCTTCATGCAGATAACAGACTACAGACTACTGAAACACAGGGTTATAAATACACACAGGCAAATAAGGGGCTAACAAGGAACAGATCTGAATAAATCCACCAACATACAGCCGTAGAACGACCTCACGTGACCCAACATGATTCCAGCAATAAGAATGATCTTTGTCAATGGACACAGAGAGTACAAAAGCGGCCTCTGTGGCAGTAACTGAGTAGACATAATGATCACAGTAAGCCTCCGTGGCCGTGACAAGACAGCCCGAGGGTTCAGAGATGGACACCATCGCCTCCAGAGGAGTTAGAGGACCCAGCTCAGGGAAGTCTACTACAGTCCTCAATGAAAAAACACAAACTAATATAATACACACCAGGAACAAGAACAAACTCCAAAGCAACAAGAACGCAACAGCATCACAAAAAAGTGAGCATCATTTATTCATGCTTTATTGTCAGAAATCATAAACAGTAAATTCATGGCAGTAATTTACAGCTACTATAATCCAGCTCCACCAAGCTGAGAAACCACCTTATAAAACCCCAAAAATATAATCATTCCAGATATGGTCTAACTTTTGATTTCCTTTCAGGAAATTTCCTTCTCCCAACCCCTGTGGGAGTGGCAGATGAGCTCTCATATATCAGCATATATCACTTTCTTTCGATTTTGTTTCAAGGAGTTGGTGTTGAAATGGCGTCAAGTTCAGGTAAGAATAAAAATTAATATGTGCAGCAATGTTTTCTCAATTATTAAGTTATTAAATTATTATTAAGTAGGAAAATGTTTACTTCGCTTATTTTATTAAGTTATATTTCACTGGGCACTGAACAGAAGGATCTAACTAATACCGACAAAAAGAATGCTACTTTTCAATACACAATTACACATCAAATATGTTTTAGGGCAAGGTTATTATAGTTTTGCATTTTAAACTTTGTTTTTTTTTTTTAATGTGCTATACATTTCAGGTTCGTTTTTATTACTTTCATTAATAATTTTGTTTTATTTTTTATTTTTATTTTGTGAACAGTTCTATTTAGCTTTATATATTGAGTTATTAAAGTTTAGCAGATAAGCACACCAGAGTGCAGACCAAAGCAATACATTTTAATTTAAGCTTAGTGACGTAAACTCATTCTCTCTGAGCATGGGATATCTTAGTTCACTTTACTGGACAAAAAGTGTTCATTTCGGATCCCCCTGCAAAATCATCAAACAAAGACGACACTACAAGTAAACCTTTACAATTTCCGAACTGTCATTGCGATCCATTGTTTTCCTATAGTTTACATTTTCCACACTCCCTCCTGTTACTTCACTTCCAGCAGGGGCGAACTGGCCATCTGGAGCACAGAGAGAGATTGATCTGTTACAGCAAATTTCTCTGAGCAGATAATTACAAATAATCATCCATTGATATAAAGGGGAAGAAAAACAAAGGTGGGGCTGAAAAGTAGTTCCGAGCATTAAAAAAAAAAAAAAGACAATCCAATATTGTTTTCTTCCAAAAAAGAGTTCCTTGTTTTATGTTTTAAATAAGTTTTTTATTTAGATTTTGATGATCCTCTAATGTTTAAAATTTGATAATTTGCATGTGATAGTAGTGTGTGAGAGAAATTTAAATTAGCTACTAACCTTTAGATTTTGTTGCCATGTTCACTGCACTGTTTAAGCCATGTTTGTTCAGCATTGCAGTTTTATTAAAAGATGATAGCAACATATGGGTGGAGACAGTGAAAATGAACTGACATCACTTTGTAACGTTAATTCAATGCAATTAGTGCTCAACATTGACTTACCATTGCTTTAATGATTGCTTGCTATCTGGGAAATGTTATAATTAATGTAAAATAGCTAAACCACCTGTTTTCTCTCTCCCTTTTTTGTATTTGTGTCTGTGTGGGTTTTTTGCTAGCCGCGGCACATAGTTGTCCAGAAAATGATCGCCCTAACAGTAAGTAAATGAAATCACTGGCAGTGATATTAAGCTGTCAACTTGAAACATTTATGTTTTCTTTTTATGAAACAATATGTATAAAGGTCAGTGAATTCCCAGATAGCAAACTGACATTGAATCAACGTGGAAATATGACATCGAAACAACGTTGATCTGACATTGTTTTGCTCATCGAATTAACGTTGAACCAACGTCAGACGCGTCATTCTTTCAAAACTAACGGAAAATCAACTTGAAATCAACGCGTTGTTTCAACGTTATGAAAGCAAACCAATTTTCGATTTTCATTTAGCTTTGAAGAATGCCGCGTCAGACGTTGGTTCAACGTTAATTCGATGAGCAAAATCAACGTTGTTTCAATGTCATGAGAGACGTCGTTTCCACGTTGATTCAATGTCAGTTTGCTGTCTGGGTTATGATTACAAAATATTCTGTTTTGTATCAGTTGAAGTATTAGTTCACCCAAAAATGAAAAAAAGTTTAGTTACTTTCATGTTGTTCTAAAATCATTTTACTTTTTCTCCAAACTGCTTTTTTTCATATTGCAAAAATGGATATTGATATTATTATTAAAAATAACATTAATCAAAACTTGTACATTCAACCATTACGGTTAGCAGTGAAAAGGAGAAGCGAGAATCTAATCGCAAACAGTTTTTATTCCACAAATACACAAAGCATAGATTCAGACTGCCAACATATCAAAAGATAACCGAGGGAGGGTGTAGCAGGTTTTTCACCCATCTTTCACCACGTCTTGTTTCAGTTCCTTAACATTGAACAAAAACATCTTACACACTCATTGTAAACAATTTCCATCACACGCTTTTCACAATACATATTGTTTCAACAGAAAATTCATGTCTACATTACAATTTAGAGTGATCTGTTATCACAGGTGACTGTGTCTAAGTTATGTAGGCCTCTTTCAGAAATGCACATATACAAATCACACAGTTATCTAATGATGTATTAATTTAAGGCAGAAACAATAAGCTCATTGAAGTAATTCATTAATATGTTTGTTAACAAATTATTAGGATATATAGAAAAATGCAGCATTGGTGCAAGTCTTCATAATAGACTGGATCAAAACTGGAGCTGACATACGCTCTAGTTACCTCAGGATGGGCATCCCAAGAGAAGCAGAGAAGCAAAAAAGAAAATAATTAGCGTAGCTGCTGTTCATAGCATTAATCATGTGTTCTGATATAACTGAATAAGTTTAGGAGGTGCATTATTTGAGAATGCTATAGGCTAAAGAGATGTGCTTAATTAGCGCTTCCTGACTGACCTATAGTTGTAAAACACTCTGCAACGGTAAAGATGGCACAGCCATGTTCGGACACTTCGCTTAGACTGCTTTTATTTAGTATTTTATTTAGAGCTGCTCTTGCCTTTTGCACACACAGTAGGTAGACAACCAGAATTCGTTTTTTACTGCCGCAGTTCTGCCGTGGCGGTAAAATTTGGGGTGTATTTCCTACCTTTTGCCGCTAAGAGGCGCTACAATCACAGACTTTGAAAAGTGTCCGTTTTTTTGTGTAATCTGTAGCCGCGCCGCAGCTCATTCAGAGCGATTGAAAGCTGGTTTGCAGATTAATTCAAGTGAAATATAGTTAAATTAAATATAGTTAAATATAGTTAAAGTCGAAGAAGAACGTCCTCAGCTCAGTTCTCGCGCATGCGTTCTGGAAATCTCTTCAATTCTCGTCTCAAGGCCCATAAGGAAGTAATGGAATAGTCGAATAAAGTCGTTATTTATGTTTTTTTCGCATAAAAAGTATTCTCGTCGCTTGATAAACTTATAGTTGAGCCGCTGTAGGCACATGGAATATTTAAACATTTTCTTTAATGACTTTCTGGGCCGTCAAGAGCCAGTCCCTTAGGAGCCTATGTGGTAGTGATCCAGCTCTCAAATTCAATCAAAAATATCTTTATTTGTGTTCCGAAGATGAACGAAGGTCTTACGGGGTTGGTACAGCATGGGGGTGAGTAATTAATGACTTAATTTTCATTTTTGGGTCAACTAACCCTTTAAATAGGTAGCTGTTTATGAGCGAATTTATTAACTGTTTATTTATTTAAAGTGTCCGACATAATTTGTCACTGCTCACTGAGAGCTGCGGTCGCAGATTATTTCAAGGTTAACACTGTAGTTAAACGAATTCATAATCACAATAATGAAAAAAGTAAATTAAAATAAAATAAATGTGAAGTAAAAATAGGCCTCTATTATTCCATCAAATTTAAGCAAAGTAGGCACACTTCAACATTAGGCTGTGTGCCCAGTTTTTCTATAATTTAGAAAGGCTATGTTAATAGGTTACTTGTCTTTTACTTTGTGTTATTTTGTGTTAATATAAATATATATATATATTGGATATGACCTACCTCAACCCCGTCCCTAAACCTACCAGTCACTCCTGCCATCCTAGGAAAAAATATCGCTCCCCAGATGTAGGTCTACATTTTGTTTTATTTCGCTCGGATATTTGACGGCGTGTACATACGGTAACTTACACGTGGAATCACTCGGACATTACTGTTGCCATGCTACGTGCTCAAACTACGCTATTTGGTAACTGTTATATCTCTCTATACATTATAAATGTCGAAATCATGTGTTAGAAAGTGCATTTTCCAGAACAGTTTGTGTTAGCCATTGTTTTGTTTATGATGTTCAGAGGCTATGTTGTTGACAACCACTATCGTCATATAGATCAGTGTTGACAACCACTACATATGTCATACAGGGAGTAAAGGTATCCGACGTTGGTTCGTTCGTTATCAAGTTAGGCTGTTTTCACACTTATTTCTAAACAGGTCTCCCTTGCAAAATAGGTTCTAACCCCAGGGGTTAAAGGGTATAATATAATAAATAATTAGTAGCCTAAAAACGTCCTTCTAGTTGTCATGGATACGCAACGCTCCACTCGGTAAAGCGACTGCTTGGGTGTGACAAAAAGCAGACGTGAAATATCGTTTACTTTTCACAATGCAGCAGCGCCTGGCTCCACCCAAATATGAGTGAAAACTGTGTTGATTGAGTTGACAATGAACAAACGAACATAGTTTTAGACAAATATATTTAGATAGCTAAGCTTTAGATAGCCGGTCCACTGATGTAAACAACGGTAACCGGAACCGAAGTACCCAACATCCGCCCTCAAGGCGGAAGTTAGCATTTTTCTCGTGCACAGAGCGGATTCCCACGACTAAACGTTACATTAATTCTACTGGACGTCACCCCGTGGTGCGCGTGCACGGTGCACTCCTCTAATCTTGGTACTGTGGGCGATATTTTCAGAGCCCCAAACCATAAAATTCGACGACGCTGATTGGCGAAATATAAACTTTTTTGCGTAGCAAAAAGCTTGGCTTAAATTTTTTGCGTGGCTTAAAATTTTTGCGTGGCTTAAAATTCCAGCAAGATACCAACACCAACATGATAAACGTAACGAAAGTGAATGGCTGCATGCAAATATCATTCTGGAGAGTTCAAAACACTTTTCAAAGTAAAACCATTATTAGCATATAATTAACACAGACTATTTTTCAAAATGATGAATTATAAATATATATATATAAAAAAAACAGACAGACCGTTCAGTGGGAGGTCGGCGCCCCAGTGCCCTCTGTGGGCGAGCTATACACTGCTGAAACTACCAAATGCAGACGTTCTAACCCGGGAAATGAAGTAAAACAGCACGAAATGCAATGGATGCAGATGTGAATAAAATTATCCAGTGTTTTTCTTTCCACAATGTTTTGAAAAGTCATCAAAACATTGGTCTGGTACGGCGGAGAAAAAAAGAGAAGAGCCCTTGTTCGCACTGTAGCCTCGAGCGCTGTAAACAGAGTCTCCCCATATCTCGGGAAATGTCTTCAAATAGGCTACAGATTTATTTCTGTAACATTAACAACCCTGCATTTTAGTCTGCACTCTTTGCCCCAAACACTCAAAAGACATGAAACCTCCGCATTGCTCCACTGTGTGTATCCTTTCTTCCATCATGCCTATAATCGCGCACTTTTTTAATGACATACGACTCGCATTTACTGGAGAATATCCGATTTGTCTGCTTACATGGCAGACGCAAATGCACGTATCCGATTCATATCCGATTATGAGTGCGGCCTGAATCCGATCTGAGAAAATTGGAATCCATGCGTTTTTTTCCTGCTTACACGTTCACTGGTCATATCCGATCTGTGCCACGTGAGAGGAAAAAAAAAATCGGATTTGGGTCACTTGAACCATGAAGTGGAAATGGGGCCTTAGATTCTTGAGTGCTGGGGTAGAGGCTAGAATACACAGTTTATACATTATAAAATGTATCGAAAGTACATAAAACATTTTGAAATCTGACTTCTGTCCAACTTCTGTGTGTGTGTCTTTTCCAGTGAATGCTCTGAGGATTGTTCTGCTGGGAAAGAATGGCTTAGAAAACAGCCGAGTGGGAAACATCATACTGGGAACAGAAGCGTTTCACAGTGAAGCTTCATCTTCATCTTATTCACAGCAGTCCAGTGTGAGAATCAGCGGAGAGGTGGAGGAGAAACATATCACAGTCATCAACACTCCTCATCTTCTCCAGCCACATCTCTCACAGCATGAGATCACACAGGGAGTGAGAGAGTGTGTGTCTCGGTTGGCTCCAGGACCTCATTCGATCTTACTAGTCCTGCAGAATAATGACTTCACTGAGGAGGACCTGAGAAGAGTGAAAACTGTGCTGAACCTCTTCAGTGTGAAGGCCATTAAACACACCATAGTGTTGACTACTGATGAAGAGACACGCACATCAATGACTGCTAGGATATTGAATACCACTATGGGCTCCAACATCAGATCGATTTCTAACATGATTACTAATTTAACAAAGGAATGTGGAGGAGGACATCTTAAGTTTGATGCAAGAAACACAGGATGGCGCTCTGAGATGATCAGAAGGATAGAGCAGATACTCAAGGAAGAATATGAAGAATTTCTCGTCTGTAACATGTATGAAGATGGAGGAACATCAGTGGATGAAGATCCGAGTAGATCCGGGGGTTTATTCAGAGGAGATGGCAGAAAGGAGGATGGAAAACTCAAACAGAATACAAAAACAGCAAGTGATGGAGGTTTGTCAAAGTACTTTTTTTTCCAGGATAAAAGAATATGCTCATGAACTTTTTTTTTGTCCTTTAACTTTTTCCCTGCCATTGACAAAATGTGATTTTTTCAGCTTTTTGTTCAAAATGTTTTTTTTTTATGAAACGTATCCACATTGAAGTTGATAAAAAAAACGAATGCATGAAGCTACACTAAAACTTCATTGCTTTGTATTGTTGGCCCTGTTCTTTCTTTTGATATATTGCACATGGTTTTGTTTTTCAGATAAAATTCTGGGGAACATGAAAGTTTTGTGAAAATGGTCAAAAATGCTGGTGCTGGCCGGAAACATTTTTAGTAAATGCTGGGTTAGGGTTAGGGGGAGTTAAAGAGTTGAAAGTTACAGTGTCGTAGAGACGGAGAAAATTTGTGCTGCACGTTTTCAAGTTTTTCATTAACCGTTAACCGAGGCCCTTAGCGGTTAATACTCGGTTAAAGGGATAGTTCAGTTTGAAATTAATTTTTGATATGTTTTATCTTACCTCAAGGGGATCTAGGGGAGTGAACTATCCCTTTAACCACCTTTAATAACTGGTTGGACCCCATTTGAAACAAAATTAATTTATAGAAATAAAACGCAGTGGTAAGGACAGTTACAGTAGGCGCGTTTCCATCACCCTTCAAACGTAAATTGCCAATTGAAAATATGCGCAAAGGAAACACGTCCATTTCGCAAAAAACTCCTCCGCAATTTAAAAAAAGTATATACATCACAAAACTGCAATGCGACATTTTGTGTGTTTGGGTCAGTGTCCGCAAATAATAATAATAATCATCATCATCATCATCATCGTAACATTTTATTAAGCTACATATGTAGAAGACGCCTTTATCCAAAAAAGGAACAAAGCACAAATAAACAACATTTTGACGTATATCCAGTGTGTGCTTAGTGTGGAGCGTGCACTGATGGCTGCGAGATGCCCAAGCGAACACTTGCAGTTTCCTTTCAGTGGAAACAACTTAAAATACTCTTTCATTTCTGGTCATACAGAAAATAATAATATATTATTCGCAAATACATTTATTTACCTAAACTCACAATAACAAGAAAACGTTGTGCTTTTGTAAAATAAATGAAACAATCAGGCGCGCTTCATGATCTCCGTGAACTGAAGCGTGAGAACTGAAACAGCCACCGCATTCGAATTTGTTTGTTTTAAATTGGACATTTAAAGCTTTAGTCTAGCTTTAAATGTCCAATTTAAAACGAACAAATTCGAATCGAAAGCTAATATCTTCTGACTATGTAATTATGTAGCTATGTATTTCTCTCTAAAGGTGCATCCGGAGATGGAAATATGTTTTTTAGCCGAAACTGATTTAGAAAACAATAGTTTATTAATAAACCATTAAAATGCTGTCACAAACCAGAAGGACACAGACGGGTGAGTATTCACAGGGTTTATTGGAACAGGCAGTTAATAGTCACAGGTGGGTGAGTAAAGCAGTGGAAGTGAACTCAATGGCAGCGGAATAATCTTGACGAGGAAACTCTTATCTTTAGCAGGTTCGGATGGAGTAGGAGAGCTGGCTGGAATGGCGGAGGCTGGAGAGGAACTGGTAGCGGGATCAGACGGGAACGGACCGGAGGATGGACTTCGAGCAGGTAAGTGGTAGCGGGTAATACTCAGCGAGTATGGAGTCTGTAAACGTAGTAGAAACAAGACCAGACAGTGAAGGACTGAGAGAGTGGGTCTTATATAGTGCTGGTGCTTGGACTGGGAAGTGGATGCAGCGGAGGAAGGCAGGTGAGGATGATTAGTAGTCCGGGGAACCAGAACGAGTGGGCGGAGTGATGGTGTCTGGTGCTGACGCAGATGGTTCCGTGACAGTACCCCCCCTCCCACGGCCAGCTCCAGCTGGCGGAAAGGACCGACGACGGGGACGACCACGGCCTCTGGGTGCTGGACGATCAGGGTGAGCAGTATGGAAGTCCTGAAGTAGAGTGGGGTCCAGTATGTCCTCCCGATGCACCCAGCATCGCTCCTCCACGCCAAACCCCTCCCAGTCGACGAGGTACTCCAGGTGGCCGCCCCGTCGTCGGGAGTCAAGGATTTCGTGGACTCGATAGATGTTGTCATCCTCTGGGTCTACCGGAGGAGGGGGTACGTCCGCAGCACCAGACCCTGGGGAAGAAGGAGTGAGAGGATTAGTATAGGGTTTGAGGAGGGACACATGGAAGGTGGGTGCTATGCGGTAGTGAGCAGGAAGGGATAATCGGTAAGTGACGGGGTTGATCTGCCTCTGTATGGCGAACGGACCTATGAACCTGGGACTCAGCTTACAACACGGCTGTCGGAGACGGATGTCCCGGGTCGAGAGCCAGACCAGTTGTCCAGGTTGGTATAGGGGTGTAGCTGAGCGCCGAGCGTCGGCCTGGCTCTTGTGTCTCCGAACAGCCCGCTGGAGATGAGCATGAGCGGAGTCCCAGACCCTCTCGCTCGTCTGGAACCAGTGATGGACTGCTGGGACGTCGGATGGTTCGCCAGACCAGGGAAAGAGGGGTGGTTGGTAACCGAGGATGCATTGGAAGGGGGTGAGTCCGGTAGTGGTTTGACGGAATGAGTTTTGTGCATACTCTACTCAAACTAAAACTAAAACTCAAACTAAAGAATCTTATAATTCAAAAGTAAAAAGCTTTTAGAAATCAGGATGAAACAGCGAGAAGGGACTCACAGAGGCAGATTAAACGACAAATACAGCTGGATAAGTATAGCTATAAACAAAAGATAGAGGCCACTCTGGCATCTGGTAATCCTAGAGAGGCATGGCAAGGAATTAAAATTATGACCAATGTTCCACACAAGGGCAGGGGAAATTCTCCACTGGTTTTGCAGAGTGATGAACCTGATCTGGCAAACCAGCTAAATAGATTCTATTGTCGTTTCGAGAGGGGAAATAGTATGGAAGCAACCACTGGGTTACCCCTTCCACTCCCTCGTCTCCCTCTCTCATCTAACTTCACCATCAAGGAATCAGAAGTCCTTCAGCTTTTTAGGAAATGTAATTCTCGGAAAAGCTCAGGACCAGACAACATATGTGGAAGGGTCATAAAACATTGTGCTGAACAGCTAGCACCAGTGTTCACTGACCTTTTTAGATCTTCTTTTAACCTTCACAAGGTCCCAACACTATGGAAAACATCCATAATTATACCAGTGCCAAAAACTCAGCGACCCACTGGACCAAATGACTTTCGACCAATTGCACTAACGTCGCTGGTCATGAAGTGCTTCGAGCAGTTAGTAAAGAGGTACATTGTATCTGAAACTCAGCATCTCTTGGACCCCTTGCAATTCGCCTATCAGGCCTCCAGGGGAGTTGAAGATGCCATTGGGACACTATTGCACTTATTGCACACTCACCTTGAGAAACCAAAGACCCACGCTAAGATTTTATTTGTGGACTTTTCCTCGGCCTTTAATACTATCCAGCCCAGTATTTTGGCGGATAGACTGGCCTCAGAATTTTCACTTGAACCTGGCTTGATTTTTTGGATTGTTGATTTTCTTAATTGTAGAATCCAGCAGGTCAGGACAGGAACTTCTCTCTCGGTCAAGATGTCTACTTGCACAGGCTCTCCTCAGGGATGTGTTTTATCTCCTTTATTGTTTATTTTATATACGAATTCTTGTACCAGCACTTTACCAAACAGGCACCTTATTAAGTATGCAGACGATACTGCTTTGTTGAGTCTACTGTATGATGATGAGGAGGATCATGGGCCAGTTCTTGACTATTTCTTAAATTGGTGTGAAAAGTCAAGCCTCCTTCTAAACACCACAAAAACAAAAGAAATGTCCATTGATTTTAGAATGACACAATCATCAAATTTAACTTTTATTAACGTGGAGGCTATACAATCGGTTACAAATTATAGATATCTTGGCATAGTGATTGACCATAAGCTTAAATGGGATCTGTGGTCTGACCTCATCAGTACTAAGACTCAACAAAGAATGTACTTTTTAAAGAAATTGTCATCTTTTAATGTTCACAACAAAATGCTTCAGATGTTTTATTCTTCCTTTATTGAAAGTGTGTTGGCCTTCTGCATCATCTGCTGGTTTGGAAATGCTACTGAGGCACAGAAGAAGTCTGTAAGGAAAACAGTAACACTGGCCAGTAAACTATTAGGGATCACGTTACCAAGTGTGGAATGCATTTACAGGGAAAGAGTAATGAACAAGGCAAAAACCATTGTGGGAGACAAGAGGCACCCTCTTGCCTCTTCATTCGAACTACTGCCTTCTAGGCGACGGTATTGCCTCCCTCTATTCACTAAAAATAGATCAAAGTCTTCATTTGTGCCTCAAGCAATTAAGCTTTTAAATAGCTAAGTTAAATAGGTATAGGATACTCAGCTGGTCTGGTATTGCTTAAATCAAATAGGTAGTTAATAAGTGTAGGGTATGTGGAATTATGGGCTAAGTGTATTAGTATGTGTCTTTGTATTTTTTCTTTTATTTATTTATTTTTGTGTGTGTATGATGTATGTCGTATGATGTATGTTGAAATGCCTACTTGATTGCTATGCAAACAAATTTCCTCACGAGGACAAATAAATTTACTTACTTACTTACTTACTTACTCGGCCCATGGGAGGTACCGGCTCCAGCAGTCCTGGTGGTCGTGGCAGTATGACCGCAGGTATCTCCCGATCTCCTGGATCTTCCGCTCAGTCTGACCGTTGGACTGGGGATGGTAGCCGGAAGTCAAACTGACGGTGACGCCCAGGAGGTTAAAGAAGGCTCTCCATACCCGCGAGATGAACTGGGGGCCACGGTCGGATACGATGTCCTCAGGGATACCGAAATGCCTGAAGATTTGCTGGAAGAGGGTTTCGGCGGTCTCAAAGGCGGTGGGCAGTCCAGGCAGGGGGATCAGCTTGCATGCTTTGGAAAAGCGATCGACCACCACGAGGATGCAAGTGTGGGTGTTAGATTCTGGCAGATCGGTAACGAAATCCACTCCGAGATGGGACCACGGCCGTGTGGGTATGGGAAGGGGGACTAGTTTGCCTTCTGGGAGGTGACGAGGGACTTTGGCCATGGCACAGACTGAGCAGCCCTTGACGTACCGGGAGACATCCTGGGCCATACTGGGCCACCAGTAACGTTGTTGGACGAGCGAGAGAGTCAGTTGGCTGCCTGGGTGTCCAGAGCTCGGGGAGGTGTGCACTGAGTCCATGAGGGACAGGCGGAGGCGGGAAGGAACGTAGACCCGTCCCTCCGGACCTCCCGGCGGAGCAGGTTCGAGCCGGGTGGCTTCGGCGATGTGTTCGTCCAAACTCCATTGAATGGGGCTTACGATCATGGCTGGAGGGAGGATGGTCTCGGGTTGAGCAGGAGGTGAATCAGGTTGGAACATACGAGAGAGGGCATCAGCTTTCGTATTTTTGTGGCCTGGGCGATAGGTGACGGAGAAGTTAAAGCGAGTAAAGAACAAGGACCAGCGGGCTTGACGAGGGTTGAGTCTTCGGGCCTCACGGAGATATTCCAGGTTACGGTGGTCGGTAATGACTGTGAACGGATGTTGAGCTCCCTCCAGCCAGTGCCTCCACTCCTCCAGGGCGAGCTTGATCGCTAGCAGCTCCCGGTTGCCGATGTCGTAGTTCTGCTCCGCCGGGGACAGTTTCTTGGAGTAGAAGGCGCATGGATGGAGTCGAGGTGGGTTCCCCTGCCGCTGGGAAAGAACCGCTCCTACCCCGGGAAGGGATAGGGTAGGAGCGGTACTGAAAGCACTCTTCAGATCCGTGAAGGCTTGAGTGGCGTTGGTGTTCCAGGACAGAGACTTGGCCCCACTCTTGAGAAGGGATGTGAGAGGTGAGCTGATGAGTCACGGGTGAGTCACGGGGCCGTGACTCACCCGTGTCAGTCAAGAGTGTGAGTCACGGGGCCGCGATCTTTCCACAGGGCGTGTGCCCAGTTCAGGGCTCGGCCACGGAGCAGTGAGATAAAGAAAGCCAACGAGGAAGGATTCATTTCCATGAACAGCTCGCATTGCAATAGAAAGCCACTGCAACCCCCTTCCTCGCCTGCGAAGGGCGCTGGTTGGGCCATGGGACATACAGAGGCAGACGTGGAAGAAGTGGATGAGGTGGCTGTCGCGAGCGCCGTTGAGCTGGTCCGGGGTACGGCGGGTGGTGGTGGCGAAGTCGCCGCGGAAGTAGTGCTGGGTGGTGGTTGAAGCATATTAGTGGGTCTGGTCTTCTGTCACAAACCAGAAGGACACAGACGGGTGAGTATTCACAGGGTTTATTGGAACAGGCAGTTAATAGTCACAGGTGGGTGAGTAAAGCAGTGGAAGTGAACTCAATGGCAGCGGAATAATCTTGACGAGGAAACTCTTATCTTTAGCAGGTTCGGATGGAGTAGGAGAGCTGGCTGGAATGGCGGAGGCTGGAGAGGAACTGGTAGCGGGATCAGACGGGAACGGACCGGAGGATGGACTTCGAGCAGGTAAGTGGTAGCGGGTAATACTCAGCGAGTATGGAGTCTGTAAACGTAGTAGAAACGAGACCAGACAGTGAAGGACTGAGAGAGTGGGTCTTATATAGTGCTGGTGCTTGGACTGGGAAGTGGATACAGCGGAGGAAGGCAGGTGAGGATGATTAGTAGTCCGGGGAACCAGAACGAGTGGGCGGAGTGATGGTGTCTGGTGCTGACGCAGATGGTTCCGTGACAAATGCCTCGTTACTTTTTCAGACACATTTATTATAGCCTATAAATCACCTGGTTACAGCTCTTCTCATTCAGCATGCGGGGAAAACATTATTTCCAGGTTCTAATTTGGCCTCAGAAAACCAGTAAATTTCTTTTTTTTCCAAAAAAACAACAACAAATATCTGAAAATTCATATATATATATATATATGTGTGTGTGTGTGTGTGTATACTTTTGCGCAGCATTTGGCGTACAGTTCAAATGAAAATTTTGGTGTTCAACTTTGCGTTTTAAAAATACAACAATCGTTCATTTCTTCGTTTTGCAATTAGGCCTACGGATTAAAGGGGGGGTTGACTGCTTTGTTTCTTTGCATGATTGTGTTTATGGGGTGCAATATAACATGTATTTGTTTTTTCTTTTTTTAAAAAAAGTCTTATTTTTCATAAACTTCACGTTTATCGTCAGCTGCGCTCTCCTCTGTCCTCGAACGAGCGGTTGACTTCCTGAGTCTATGAAAACACTCCCTCAGAAACAGGCAGTGGGCACAGATTGGTTAGTTTGATTGTGTTGTGATTGGCTAAACTGTCGCTCACATTGTCCGGAAGGTTAACGCCCATTACCTTTACGAGTGAAACATGCCTGCGCTCCGGTCCAGAGCCTCTCAATATATGGCTCTGCTCCTGTCCAGATGTAAATAATAATGTCAAACTGCAGTATCAGTTTGACCCAGAATCAGACCGAGAAAGCCGCGATGAAGAGAGTCGAACAGAACCTCACCACACACGGCTCTTACTAAATGTTTGTGAATGATAATTTGCTACATTTTTTAACTTTATACATGTTTGTTTTACACAATAGCATCTGACTGGCAACAATAGCAACTGACTGGCTACTAACGTTAAACTCAAACAGCGTTGGCATTAGTTTACGTTCTTGATCAAATCGAAAATAACGTCATGAAGCATATATACATGAAAAATATGTTTACAGCATTAGTACTTATACAAAATCCAGGTCCATAATGTTTGTACGCGTTTGTCGTAGACACAAAATAGCATAACTAATAGCCTAGTGGCAATAAAGCCAGCGCTGGCATTTGAAAAAAACTAACACAAGGCTACGTCTGGAATTATACATGCAAATACATTTAAAATGGTTAAAAAGTCTTAGCCTACTTACAGGTTGTGGCCCAACAACTGCTGCCTCTGGTTTCTTGTTAACAGTTTCTTGTTGAATCCGGTGTTGAACTCGTGGAGATTCTGGAAGCTGTCTCTCATAAATGCGCAGCACAGAGAGCTAGATTACGATCGTCATTTTCAGGAACATAATCAAACATAAATTGTATCCATTGTTGACGAAGTACAGCGTCTGTGGGAATTTCGAAGACATAAGACCTGGCAGCTGCGTGAACAACAACCACAGAAATATGCGCATGCCATTTTCTGCATATTCCGGAGGGAGGGTTGATGCAAATGTGTGGGTTAGTGACGTACCATAACCCAGCTGTAGTCCCAATCCAGTCGTTTTGTAGGCAATTACACTTCCTGATTTTTAAAAGACGATATCTCTGCTTACACTGAACTTTCAGCGCTGCAACTTTGCAGATACTGTTCATGCACCAACAGCAACATTATACACTATTTAAAATGAAGTTTTAAATAAACAAGAAAAGGAGCAAGAACAATCTTTGCTTAGTTTTGTTGGTGGCCATGATGTTGTGGTCCACTTCAATAGAGTTTGCGCCTTCATGGAAGTTAACACTTGTCAATGGAGAGGTGCCAGACTCTCTGTACAAATGAAATGAAATGTACAAGAGTCTGGTGGGACCAAGCCAAGCAGATGCCCCCTATTGGCCGCAGGGGGAAATATAGGCACAGCAAAGCAGAGCTGAACATGGCAGAGCTAGGCTTGACACACTGGGAACATCACGCTTACAGGAACATTAGACAACACCATTACACTTTTGTATTGTAAAAAAGCAGCCTTGACGTTCTGCTAAAAAGCTCCTTTTGTGTTAAATAGAAAAAAAGTTAATCGTGTTTGTTACACCCCATAGGAATGTGTCAGTTTTGGGTGAACTATTCAGATATAATGTAATTTTATATATAATATTTTTGTTGTTGTTTAATGATGTGTACTTTTGTTACCAAAGCTAAATTGAGTCTATTGTTTCTAAATATTGTTTCAGTGACTACTGCTGGGAAAGCAAAGCTGAACATTGTCCTGTGTGGATATAATAAAACACTCAAGAAGACAGTGTCTAGAATATTTAGAGGGACAATGAATAAACAAAAGAAACCTTTCCATCAGAAAGAGAAGAGCAAAGTGTGTGTGAAGAAAGAGCAGAAGATTAATGGACGGCAGATTACGGTAATAGAGCTTCCGGCTCTCACTCGTCTCTCAGAGGAGGAAGTGATGCGGGAGACAATCAACTGTGTGTCTCTCTGTGATCCTGGAGTTGATGCTTTTGTCCTCGTTACTCCTGTCGGTTCACTGACTAATGAAGACAGAGCAGAAATGGAGAAGATTAAAAGAATATTTAACTCTAATGAGCACTTCATGGTGCTTTTCACTGCTGATCTCACTGATGACCAAAGTGTGTCAGATTGTGTATTATCCACAGAATCTCAGAGCATCGTGAGTCTCTATGGGAGCTGGTACAATGTGATCGGGTTAAAGGACAATAGAAACTCCGGACAGATCTCAAAGATGCTGGATTGTATAGACAACCTGAAGACTGAACCCTATTCACTTCAGATGTATCTGAGAGCTCCAGAGAAGACAGTCAGAGATGAACTAGAGGAGAAACTCAGCGTGAGAGATAAAGAAATCACAGAGTTACAGGAGAAGATCAAGACACTGGGTGAGTGAAATTATTTATATTTCTGAATAAAGCATATTTGTGAGAATACAGTAATATGCTACAGGTTATTACAGCACAATACCAAACATTGATAAACAGCATTTACCAATTTCAAGGAGAAAAATATATAATCTAAATTAATTAAGGCAATAATTCAGTGACTCTTCAGAATTCCGGTACCTGACCCTGCATGCCAATTTCCATATTATCCATTAACCCTCTGGGGACCAAGGTGTATTTGGGGTCCTTGAGATGTTCTGACATGCCCTGACATTTGTGAGCTTAAGAACATATTAAATGGCACAGATGAAATTAAACTATATTTAGCAGAAACAGGGCTACCATGATATGTGATCAACATGTATGTACATGTTTGTATTTTTGAGAGAATATTGTTTATGCATGGTTAAAATTAAAGTTTCTGAAATAAGGCCACAAAACATACTAAATATGCATCCACAAGACTTTTGACTAATGGATGTTGTGGCCTTGAGTTTTTTCTTCAAAATGATCTGAAAATCATCCTGCCTATTCTTTCACATAAAACTGTGAATTGGGTTATATTGTGAAAAACATTTTTTGTTTGCCAAGGCAATATGCGAATGGGTGTGAACAGGCCAGCCCCATCATGAATAATTAGGTGATTCTCTCCTGAGAGACAAAGACACGCATAATAATGAGCCTTTCATTCAGGTGAGTCAGACAAGAAAAAATTGAAAGGACATTCATACATATATATATATATATTTACGGCTGGCTCATATACCGCAACATAAAAGAGGCAAACAACAAATGTTTTAACAATAAACCAATGTATTATCAACCAAGCAAAACAAATATAAAAAAAAGAAAGAAACCGACGTCTAGGGGAGGGGGAAAAAACACGCGCATGGTTGTTAAACAACATCTGGCACTAAAAATAAATATGGGAAAACAAAAATATTAAGAAATAATGTAAAGAGGAGTGAGAGACCTCTCACATCAAGTAACAGGTCTTTATACTAACCACTATGAGGAGTTAATTAGGGATTGAATACACCTGTTGCCCAACTAACGTCTGCACTGTGTAGCAGAGCCAGTAGGGGTAAACAGGCAGGCATAACAATATATATATATATACATATATATAAAATCAAAATATAAATGAAAGTCAAAACACATTTTTAGTCATACCTGGGGTCCTATTTTAACGATCTGAAACGCAAGTGTCAAAGCGCATGTAACTTTGTGGGCGGGTCCCGGCGCTGTTGCTATTTTCCCGGCAGGATAAATGCCCCTTGCGCCTGGCGCAAATCTAAAAGGGGTTGGTCTGAAGTAGCTTCATTATTCATAGGTGTGGTTTGGGCGTAACGTGAAATAAACCAATTAGAGCGCCATCAAACATACCCTTTAAGAGCAGGTGCGCATGTTGCATGACGGATTGTTATTATAACGGCGAGTTTGCCAGGCAAACAGCTGAGGAGACCAACGCTCTTGTCAGGGCAGTTGAAGACAGATAATAATAATAAATAATAATTAATAATTCATTACATTTATATAGCGCCTTTCTGGACACTCAAAGCGCTTCACATAGAAGGGGGAAACTCCTCAACCACCACCAATGTGCAGCATCCACCAGGTACCCATCCAGGTACTAACCAGGCTCAGCCCTGTTTAGCTTCAGTGGGCTACAGGGTGATATGGCAGCTAGTGATAAGTGACGTTGTATGGGGATGGGAGAAACCCTCCCAAATCAGCGTCAGTTAAACATTATATACATGTCTCTTTCCACTATTGGGCAAAAAGGTCTGATCCTTTAGTACTACAATTAGCCTGAAAAAAATTGGGTAATTAGGTTTTTCATCTTCATGTAAACCACAATGATTTCCCTCATGTGTTCATATTTTTCCTTGTTATAATGTATGATTTGCAAAAAATAAAACTGCTGCATCTGTGTTGATGAGAGAATCAAAGTTTATGCGTGTTGTGTACCCGCTACATTACGGCCAAGCATGCGCGAAGCATGCGCAAAGTCCAGCAATACTGTAACCTTATAGACAAACTCAATGTGGTCCTGAACTGCAAATGGACCCCACAAGAAAGATATACCCTGCTAAACATCACATCAGCAGCATGAACTTCCCTAGCCCTGCACGAAGAAGAGAGAAGCCAAAAACTCAGCTTAACAATTCACCAGCCAGGGTCCTGAGAGCCCTTGTAGCTGCAGGAGGAAAAAAGGTCATTCAGACAAAACCTGAAACGACCTTGCCAATCTTTGTGACAGGTGTGACACACCAAGACAGACTCCAGCTGCTCTGGATCACATCCAGCCCAGAGTGGCCCCGCGTGTTCTGACTTTGTCTCAGACTTAAGAGTCTGAATGCCAGCTGATCACAGCCCCAGACACCAAGCAGGACAGACCTAGTAGTGTCTGTGCTACCGCCACAGGCTCCGAATGAGCTTTCTGTGGAGCTTACAACAAACCTGTGACGGAGGAAGACACCAGCTTCTAGAAACTTTCCCTCCAAACCCAGTTAGTCACCACATTTCTGCCGGCCCCCACGCAATGCCCACTCAATGATGCGTTACCTGTTGCAGAAAGCCTTTAACACAGAAGGCCTCCTCAAGAAGGTTTCCTAAGACCCCATCTAAACTCCAAAAAAAAAACCAGAAGGGATTGACTCTGCTACAAAGGTCCTAGTCAAATTAGGACATAAAACTTTCAAAGTAGACAAAAATGTTTCTCTCAAAAATAAACAAGATTCTGCATTAGTAAAATTAGAATTCTACTGATTTTACGCGGGTGTAAGTGCTCGGGCCAAAAGACTATGCAGTGCTTTCTGAAACATACAGACATGGCGCCACCAACTGTTTGGAATATGCACTGTTGTACTTTAGTTTCCATGACAATGACTTGTTAGAGGAAATACTAACTCCAAATAGGGCAGTCATCACCCTGACACCAGATAGTAAGCAAACCACCTGAGCTGGGTAAACTAGCATGACCTAGAGCCCCTCCGTTTAAACCATTTTTCGTCCTAAAAGTGTGCATTTGATAATGCCAAATTACATGGGTCACATGGGAGAGGTTAGAGCTCTTCAATGATTCCACCGGACTAATTTCAGTTCAGCTCAGACATGAAAGGTTTTTTAAAAAGTTAAATCCACATTGTTAACCTACTTTGTTCCTTTTCCAGTTCCAGAGGGTGTGAAGCTGAATCTGGTTCTGTGTGGGAGTAACAGATCCTTCATATCAAACCTGATCCTGAACGCCGGAGACAGAAGATCAGAGCCCGGAGAGTGTGTGAGGACAGACGTGGAGCTTCATGGACGTCTGGTGTCTCTGGTGGAGCTTCCAGATCTGATCAACACACAGATCTCAGAGGAGGAAGTGATGCGTCAGATTCTCCGCTGTGTGTCTCTCTGTGATCCTGGAGTTCATGTTTTCCTCCTCACTATTCCTGATGCTCCACTTACTGATGAAGACAGAGCAGAAATGGAGAAGATCCAGAAGATATTCAGCTCAAGAATCAACAAACACATCATGATCCTCATAAACCAGAATTCAGAGGAAAAGACAGAAGAACTGAATGAAGAAACACAGTCTGTCATTGAGAGTTTTGGAGGACGACATCATTTCATTGGTCCTGACACACAAGTGTCCGTGTTAATGGAGAAACTGGAGCAGATGGTTGAGGAAAATAGTGGTGTTTGTTTCTCCACAGAGACATTGATGGAAGTACAGATGGAAAAATTACAGACATTTGAAGAAATGAAGAAGAAAATCCATTCATTACAGACATGTTTTCAGTCAAAAGGTAATGATCAGAAAATCTGCATGGATTAAACACATTTTCATGGCTGCAAAAGTTAAAAAAAGATATGTGAGATAAACATATTACATGCTGAGTTCAGAGGAAATAATATGATTTGCATATGATGCGTTAGTATAAATTATACACAATATTCTCTGATGACATGGAAGATTGACAATCATCACTTAAAAATCAATATAATTTATGTATTTATTTATTCTTGTATTTGATCCATCTTTAGATTCCAGAGAAAGTGAGGATGATCTGAGGATTGTGCTGCTGGGAAAAACTGGAGCTGGGAAGAGTTCGACTGGAAACACCATCTTAGGAAGAGATGCGTTTATATCAGACACATCTTATGAATCAGTTACTAAAGAGTGTAAGAGAGAAAGAGCTGAAATCAACGGCCGACACGTTACTGTGATCGACACTCCAGGACTGTTTGATACTGAACTTACTAATGAGGAGATCCAGAAAGAAATCAAGAACTGCATCTCCATGATCCTGCCAGGACCACATGTGTTTCTCCTACTGATCCCAGTGGGACGATTCACTCAAGAAGAAGCGACAGCAGTGAAGATCATCCAAGAGACGTTCGGTGAAAACTCTTTAATGTTCACCATGGTGCTCTTCACCAGAGGAGACGATCTGAAGAACAAAACCTTTGAAGAGTGGCTTGGAAAACCTGGATCTGTGATCAGAAACCTGATTGAAGTGTGTGGAAACAGATACCATGTGTTCAATAATAGGACTGAAGACCGAACACAGGTGTCTGATCTACTGGAGAAGATAGACCACATGGTGAAAGAAAATGGAGACAGTTACTACTCATGTAAGATGTTCAGAGAGATGGAAAGAGGAATAAAAGAAAAACAGATGAAGATCCTGACGGAGGAAGTGGATCAACTGAAGAGAGAGAGAGAAGAACTGATGAACAAACATGAAGAAGAGAAAAAGAGGATGAAGATGATGATGGAGGAAGAAATACAAAAAATGTACAAAGAGAGAAAGAGTAGAGAAGATGAATTTAGAAAGAGTGAAGAACAATATAAAAAAGACATTAAAGTAAGAGAGGACGAACAGAGGAAGATGCGAGAGGAGATGAAGAGAGAACGAGAGAAATGGGAGAAACAGAGACAGGAGGAAAAACATAGAAGAGAAGAAGAGGATAAGAGAAGGAGAAAGAAAGAACAGGAGATGAGGGATGAACATAATCAAGAGATAGAGAGATTGAAGACTATGATGGCGGAAGAAAGAAAGAAAAGGGAAGAGGAGGATGAGAGAAGGAGAAAGAGAGAACAGGCAATGAGGGATGAACATAGTCAGAGAGAAGAACGATATAAAACAGAGATGAAAAGAGAAAGACAGGAATGGGAGAGACAAAAACAAGAAGAGGATGAGAGAAGGAGAAAGAAAGAACAGGCAATGAGGGATGAACATAATCAAGAGAAAGAGAGAATGAAGATGACGATGGAGGAAGAAAGACAGAATCATGATAAAGAAAGAAAGAGAAGACAAGAAGAGGATGATAGAAGGAGAAAAATAGACAGGGAAACATGGGATGAATATTATGATAAACTAAAAAGAGAGAGAGAAAGAAGACAGAGAGAGAGAGAAGATCTTCAGTTCAACCATGAAGAAGAGAAAGAGAGAATGAAGATGAAAGTGGAGGAAGAAAGACAGAATCATGATAAAGAGAGAAAGAGAAGACAAGAAGAGGAAGAGAGAAGGAGAAAAATAGAGAAGGAAACATGGGATAAATATAATGAGAAACTAAAAAGAAACAGAGAAAGAAGACAGAAAGAGAGAGAAGAACTTCAGTTCAAACATGATGAAGAGAGAAAGAGAAGAGAAGAGGAATATATAGAAAGAGAAGAACAGTATAGAAGGGACATTAAAGACATAGAGGATCAAGAGAGGAAGATGCGAGAGGAGATGAAGAGAGAACGAGAGGAATGGGAAAAACAGAAACAACAGGAAAGACAAAGAAGAGATGAAACAGACAATACAGACACACACCCTCAAGGTCAGAATTACAAATATGAACAATCAATACTGTGAAAATAAATCTGCATTGTTTATCCATTGTTTTTTTTTTTTTTGAGTGAAGTGAACTCTAGGGAGAGGACGCAGGCACTGTCTGTTCGCCGCTTCTCCAGTCACGCTAAAATACGGTCAAGTTTTTAATGCAACTAATGCATATTTTTTTTTACTTTGTTTTATTACTTTTAATGTCCGTGCCACCAACCAGTGGACATTTTAAACAACGTTTACTTTCCGCACCACCGAACTGAGGATCTGGATAGGTATCAGGTAGCTTTGAGTCTAGCGGTGGCCTACCTGTTGCCGCTAGCAAAACACCTGCTCGGAGTCTCCCTGGAATTGGTCATCGCCGCTGCTACTGCAGCCGGAAAAGTCTCCTCCTGGACAGCCTGGACTCAATTGTCCATGCCAGCGTAAAGTGCATCTAGGAAGCCTGAAACCATCCGTCGGCATTCACCACTATGTTGAGTTATTCCGTCGAACAGCTGGTGAATCTCAACAGTTTTTTCACTCCAGCGTGTACTGCAGTGATTAAACAACTAGGACTTCTTCGTCGCCCGCGCTATATACATAGAAGTTCCCGCAAAACATTTTTCTGCTCTCAGTCGAGTGACGGGACTACTATCCCGGCTCTCTGGTCAACAACGCGAACTGTCGCTCCACGCACACATCATCAGAATGCTGTCTCTTACCGGAGAAGTAGCTTGGACGTCTCCATGGCAACACCTCTCAGTGAGCTGAATGGAAAACGTGGAGTGGACTTCAGTCTGCTACGACCAGTACAAAGATTTGTTGTATCATCAAAAAGTAAAATCGAACTCTTAAATGCACAGTCCATATCCTGGATAAAGGTCTGGATTATATGTGCATTACAGAGACCTGGCACCAACCAAATACATTTTCTTCTTTAAATGAGAGCTGTCCCCAAGGATATAGCTATCTCCAGAAAGCCCGTAGCATAGGGCGCGGTGGCGGCCTGTCCGTTATCTATCGCAGCGATCTGGAGTTATCTCTGCAACCATTACCAGAACTGTCTTCATTTGAATGCCTTGCATTTAAATGCAAGTCCCTTTCCCCTGTGCTGTTTCTCCTCATGTACCGACCACCAAAACCAAACCCACTATTTATCACTGAGATGTCAAATCTACTCACAACATTTTGCACATCCTCTGCTGATCTTATAATCTTAGGTGATATGAACATTCATGTTGACACCCCCTCCTGCCGTTTTGCGGCTGAATTTCTACAACTACTGGACTGTTTTAATTTAAAACAACTTGTTGGTGTTCCCACACACACCAGGGGGCATACCTTGGATCTGGTCATTACTAACTCTGCCCCTCTCACCAACCTGCATGCGTATGACTTGGGTGTGTCTGATCACAAGGCCATTTCTATGGTTTTGCCATCTCCATCCAGCCTCTCCAAGCCTAAGCGGAATATCTGTTTCAGGAAACTAAAAAACATTAACCAAGAACTTTTGGAAGCAGACCTTCAGCATCTTTCCACTCACTTTTCATCAGCCGACGAAGCAGTGGACTACTACAACAGCCATCTGAGCAGCCTCCTGAACCTCCATGCCCCTGTTAAAACAAGAACAGTCACCTTCACCCGCTCAGCACCCTGGTTCACAGACAGGCTTCGTAAAATGAAGGCAGCAGGGCGGGTCCTTGAGCGCCGTTTCAGAGCCTCTGGCCTCACTGTCCACAAAGAAATTTACCGGGAGCAACAAAAAAAATATGCACAGTCCCTCAATGAGGCAAGGTCACAGTTTTACTCCGATGCCATCAGAAATAGCCCAGGAAATTCCAAACAGCTTTTTCCCACTATAAACCATCTTCTCAAACCACAATCTCCATCACTTACCACCACTACAGAAGAGCAGTGCAATAAATTCATGGATTTCTTCACATCAAAAACTGCACATATTCGCTCAGCCCTTTCTGGTCCTCCCACCCAAACTGTCCCCCCAAAATCTACCGTCTCCAAACCCTTAAACTGCTTTCCTGAGATTTCATCTGAAGAGGTGCAGAACATCATTAGGAAAATGAAATCCTCCACCTGTCCCCTGGACCCTCTCCCAACCTTTCTGGTAAAAACCCATATCACTGTCCTAAGTCCCCTGATCACCGCTGTTATAAATAATTCTCTCCAAACTGGTCACGTTCCCCCTGTTTTAAAAAATGCCATTATCACACCACTGCTCAAAAAACCCACTCTTGATCCTGAAGTCCTATCCAACTATAGGCCCATCTCCAATCTTCCTTTCATATCAAAAGTACTTGAGAAAGCAGCTGCCACCCACCTTCAAAATCACCTCAAACATAATCACCTCTTTGAAAAATTCCAGTCAGGTTTTCGCTCTGCACACAGCACAGAGACTGCCCTAGTCAGAGTCACAAACGACCTCCTCATATCATCCGATGCTGGCTCTCCCTCCCTTCTCATCCTCCTTGACCTTTCTGCTGCATTTGATACTGTCGACCATGGCATTCTTTTAAACCGGCTCCACCTCACTACTGGACTAAATGACACTGCCCTCAGTTGGTTCAGATCATACCTCACAAACCGGACAGAATACATCTCCCTGGGCCACTCCAAATCGAAACCACACACGGTTACTTGTGGTGTCCCCCAGGGGTCAGTCCTTGGGCCCATCCTCTTTATCCTCTACCTCACCCCACTTGGCCAAATCATCAGCCGTCACAAAATTTCATTTCACTGCTATGCCGATGATACACAGCTCTATGTAAATGCCACAGCTGACCCCCCCGGCTCACAGTCATCCACATCAAAACTCATCACTTGTCTGGAGGAGATAAAGGTATGGATGGAACACAACTTCCTTCAACTAAATAGCTCCAAAACCGAAGCCATCCTGGTTGGCACTCCTCACCAGGTTAAATCATCACTCATAACCAGCATCACTTTTTCTGGCACCATCATCCCCCTCTCACAAACAGTCACTAATCTTGGTGTAAAAATGGACCCCCAACTTACTTTCGAAGCCCATATAAATCACCTGTGTAAGACTTCTTTCTACCATCTCCGTAACATCTCCAAAGTCCGGTCCATTCTCTCCCTCTCAGATGCTGAAAAGCTGGTTCATGCCTTTGTCTCCTCCAGACTGGATTACTGCAACGCACTTCTCATTGGGATTCCTAGAAAGAGTCTGCAGAGGCTTCAGTACATCCAAAACTCTGCAGCTAGGATCCTGATGAGAGTCCGGAAACATGAGCACATTACCCCCATTCTCCACTCACTCCACTGGCTTCCCATCTCCACCAGGATTGAGTACAAGGTTTCTCTTCTCACACATCAGTGTATCTATGGTCATGCCCCCCCCCCCTACCTCAAAGAACTTATCAACCCACATAACACAACACGTTCTGTCCGCTCCACTCACTCAAACCTCCTCCACATACCCAGAACCAGACTTACGACAATGGGAGATAGGGCCTTTTGTGCTGCTGCCCCAAAACTGTGGAATGCACTCCCTGACACCTTGAGGGCACCTCAATCCACTGAATGTTTTAAAAAAGGCCTTAAGACATTCCTTTTTAGCAAAGCTTTTGATACCCTTTAGATGTTATTTTTTTTCTTTTGTTTTTTTCTCTTTCTTTTTTTCCCTCTCTTTTTAAAGAACTGTTTATCTTTTATTGTTTTTAAGCTGTAGCACTTTGAGATCCTTGGATGAAAAGTGCGTTATAAATTAAACGTATTATTATTATTATTATCCTTGCGATCTTTTTTTTTTTTATCACAAAAAAATGTTTAACCTTTTTTTAAATGTATTAATATTATTTTAAACACAGGGAATATCCAGGGAAGAGAGTAACCTACACTTTATTTAATAGGTTGGTAAGAGACCTGGATAATAGATTGAGTGGGGGTTTGACCCAAAAAAGGTTGAGATCCACTGAGATGGACTGTAAATAGTTACAATTTTAGGTTAGAGTTGAACAAGTGTTGTACATAAAGTTGTTATTAATCCTTAAACCCTATTATTGTCATTTTCAGATGATGAAGATCCAGGATGTTTGAGAATGTTGCTGTTCGGAAGGACAGGAAATGGAAAGAGTGCCACAGGAAACACAATCCTCGGAACAGATGAGTTTCACAGTAAAGAAAACAAAGGTTTGGTGACCACTACTTGTAAGAAGGGAGTTGGTGAAGTTGATGATAAAACAGTATCTGTTGTTGATACTCCAGGACTCTTTGACACTTCACTGTCAAATGAACAAGTGCAGAAAGAAATGATGAAGTGTATTTCACTGTCCGCACCTGGACCTCATGTGTTCATCATTGTGTTGAGTTTGGGAAGAATCACAGAAGAGGAGAGAGACACTTTAGACGTGATAAAGATGATATTTGGCCCAAAAGCAGCAGATTTCAGCATTGTTCTCTTCACTAAAGGAGATACTCTGAGAAGACAGACAATACAACAATATGTCGAGACAAGTACAAATGCTGAACTCAAGAAACTGATCGGTGATTGTGGAAACAGATTCCTGCCCTTTAACAACCGAGAAACACGAGATCGGACGCAAGTTACACGGCTGTTAAACATGATAGAAGAGGTGAAGGAATCTAACGAGGGCCGATACTTCACTAATGAGATGTTTGAGGAGGCAGCGACCTCTATTGAAAAAAGAGGAGAAATGCTCGAAGAGAATAAGAGAAAAAATCAGGATCAAGTTAAAGAATTAGAAGACAGAAATGAGATGGAAATCAAACACATGAGAGAGAGACTGGAGGAGAAGAAACTAAAGACAGGCGAGGAGAGAGTAAGACTGGAGGACAAGTTCAGAGAAAAAGAGGAAACACTGAGGAGAGAGTTTAAGAAGAAAGAAGAATCAGACCTGAAGAAACAAGAGGAAGAGGATCGGGAACGATCAGAAGAGGAAGAACAGAGGAGAGCTGAATATGATCAAACAATTGAAGAGATGGAGAGAGAGATTGAAAATCAGAGATTACAGTATGACACACAGCTAAACGAAAGAGAAGAGGAAGATAAGAGCAGAGAAGAAGAAGATAAACAAGAGCAGGAAAAGATAAAAACTGAGCAGAAACGCATCATGACAGAGTTCAGAAGAAAACAGGAAGAGGAAATAAAAGAGAGAGATTTAGAGGAACAAATGAGGAAGAAACAAGAAGAGAAGGAGAGAGAAGAATGGAAGAGAAAAATAAAAGAGGCGGAAGATGATGAAGAGATTCAAGAGGGAATTAAACGACAGCAGAGGGACTGGGAGGAAGAGAAGAAACAACAGATGAGAGAACGAGAGGAAGAGGATAGAAAGATAAGAAAGAAACACGAGGAACAACTGAGAGAAAAACAAGAAGAACTGGAGAAAACGAGAAAGAGATTTGAAACTGAGAGAGAAGATGAAAGAAAGATGATAGAGGAGGAGAGAGAAAAACAAAAGAGAAAGAGAGAAGAAAAAGAGACAGAATATGAAGAAGAGAGAAATGAAATGAAGAGCCATTATGATCAGCTGAAACAAGAGAGAAAAGAGGAGCGGGAGAGGAGAAAACGAGAGGATGAAGAGAGACGAGAGGAGAAGAGAAAGAGATGGGAGAAAATGATGGAAGATCTGAAACGAGAGCTGGAAGAAGAGATCAGGAGAAGAGGAAGAGAGGAGAGAGACCAAAGAGAAAGAGAAGAAAAAGAGTGTGATGAAATGAAACAGAAATATAAAGAGGAAATAGAGAAGATGAAGAAGAAACATCAAGATGAAGCCAGAAAACAAGAAGAAGAATTAAATGATTTCAGAAAGAGAAAAGATGAGCAGGTTCAGGAGCTCAAAGAGAGACTTGAACAACTGTATAAGGAGAAACATATATCAGGGTTTACTCTTATTAAAAAAGGCTTAAGGAAGATGTTTTGGGGCTAAAATGACCCATATAGTAGAGCTAACACAATCCCATAACACAATCACGATGGAGAACACACAAACACACAAACAGAAATGAAAGGGTTAAAGAATACCTAATACACTAAGCATCCTTATACACACCAGGGTAGGGGAGGGTACGTGGGGTTTAAGGACACACAATCCAGTTTGGTTCAGAATTAACATTGACAACCAAAATTACATTGATTTGAACCACTCTTTGAGCTTCTCTCTCTCTTCTATCTTTGCAAATTTATTGGAAAATTAACATTTTTTATTACAACATTACACATTACAACACAAGTTTCAAAGATTGTAAAAGATGCACCTTCAAATATAAAAAGGCAATTAATTAGAGTGTATATTGGAAATTACAGATTTAGTTTTTACTGGTCAAACCAAATTTGAGTATCCAGCACTTGAATCGACTGGACCAATCAGATAGTAATATGTTACCACTAGACTAGAGACATCTAATGATCACTGGTTTGCTCATTAATGGTTAATAATGGATCCAGTGTTTTCCACATGATTTTGTTAGAGTTAGACTATGAGGGGTGGACTTTAGTTCCTCAGCCAAGAAAAGTTTCTACATTTTAAAGTTAAATGCATCAATCTAGTGCACTTTTTGAATTCAGAAATATAGGAGCTCAAACCCATGTTCAGTGTGCAAATGGACCAGTAAAAGTCTTGTTGTACCTGGATTTTAGTGCACTCAAATCTCATTTTAGTTTTAATATATAGTCTCCATTATATCTACACGTTTTAGGAATCAAATAATTAGAATAGGCTATAATAATTATAATTATTATCATTATTACTTTACCTGAGATTTACTTTTAATTATTAGTTGTAAAAAATAGGCAATGGTGAGATTTTTTTTCCTGATTAAAATTGCAATTTAAAATTCCAAACATTTTGTGTTGATATATTAATATGACTAATAATAATAATTATGATTATTATATATAAATAACACTTCAAATATTAAAAGTAAAAACATAGCATGCACCTATGAATATAAATCATTAGATAGGTCTGTGGATGTATTATAAGATATAGGGGGTTGTAAAAAAAAAAAAAAAACTTGAACTGAGAAATCAAATTTTCCTTGAGCTTTTGACATCTAAGAGGTCATCATATTATAAGAATATCCTGTAAGTTTCAGAACTGAAAACGTCCTTGTTAGTCCAATAAAAGCTTTTATTGACACCAGCCTCTGAAAACGACTCGTTTTTCAAAGTGGGGAACTATGACGACAAAGAGGATAAAGCCCCACCCCCGCAGAAGAAGATCAACACCTACTTCTACACGGCCGATTTAGCGCCGCCAAATCGGATCGAGACTGGCTCTTGACGGCCCAGAAAGTCAATGAAGAAAATGTTTAAATATCCCATGTGACTACAGCGGCTCAACTATAAGTTTATCAAGCGACGAGAATACATTTTGTGCGAAAAAACAAACAAAAATAACGACTTTATTCGACTATTCTCGTCGCTTGATATACTTATAATTGAGCCGCTGTAGTCACATGGGATATTTAAACATTTTCTTCATTGACTTTCTGGGCCGTCAAGTGTCATTCCCTTAGGGTGCCATGTGGTAGTGATCCAGCTCTCAAATTTAATAAAAACTATCTTCATTTGTGTTCCGAAGACGAACGAAGGTCTTACGGGGTTGGTACAGCATGGGGGTGAGTAATTAATGACTGAAAGGTGCAATACCTAAGATTTTTGCATTAAAATATACCAAAATCACAAAGCCAGTGTTATATATTTAGTTAAGATGATAACTTACAATATTCCAAATGTTTCAAACAATGTTTAAATCGCGAGAAAATTGAGATTTTAACCAAGGAAACGGGGCGTATGAGCAGGGGTGAGCTGGGAGTCGCCAGTCAATCGCGTCATACCTCGGTTTCCGCTCGTACTGCGTGTAGTCCTGGACAAATGCGGTAGTTGTAGTTGTGCGTTAGCATCTATCAAGCAACAAACGTCTGCTTGTTTTGCGCATTTGTTATGGAATGGAGCACAATTATTCTTTTCATTTATTCTCGGAATGTGAACTGTTGGCTGTAAAGGGGGTCGCACACCGGACGAGAAGCACCACGCCACGTTTAGGACAACTCCACAGCATCGCAGACCGGACGCGCACTTTCTCATCAGTGTATGGCCAGCAATATTGTTATGTTTCATGACAGAAAATGAAGATAATGTCTGTTCTATGTTATGATTGTACTGTACAATTTAAAAAAATCTTTGCGGAGTCTGCATTCTGAAAACTTTACCTCAGATCATCCGTTAACTGAGTGAATTGAGAATCTCACCTGAAAAATCTAATAACATCAGCTATTGTTATTCAAGCAGCTGATTTCTGTAAATGAATGCAAAACTAAATGCATAGATATTGCAGCATAGGGCGAAGTCAGGATCCATTGGCAACGATTTGAGACAAAAATAATTAAAATTTTATACAAAACCATGTAAATGGCGCTCTGTGGCACAGCAGGATTCGAACACGGTCCTGAGGCGTTGCTGGGCACCGCGGACAGACGCTGAATGGCACCGCCGGTATGTGTACACTTATAGATAATAATGTGTTCGAATTTTAAATATGTGGCGCGACGCGGCGCTGAGCTTCTCGTCCGGTGTGCGACCCCCTTAACGTTAATTTTGTGAAACTGTAGCTGTGGTTGAATACTTACACGACATGAAAAGATGTGTCAAATGTACATGATTTTTTATTTTTATAAAGTTACCAAAAAGGAGGACCAGCAACGTCAACTCCTTGCAAGAGACCTGCCCCTTCAAACCCTCTCCACCATAGCTTCGTCCAGTGACTCGTACAGTAACATCTGTGATAACTACTTTTAAACCTGACTTCTCTTGCGGTTATTTCAGTTTAAGGAAAAACAAGCATGTAAACGCAACATTTATAGAAATCGAACTTTACCTCATCCATGACAACTAATTTTCGATTCCTGTCTGACTGATTTATCCACGGTGGAGTTGAAAACAACAGTTCCCATCATTCCGCATTTCTCCACGTCGTCATCAAGCAAAGCCGTTGTTGTTGTTTTGAATGTAGCGCCCTCTAGCGGCATCTAAATCTTAGGTATTGTAGCTTTAATTTTCATTTTTGGGTGAACTAACCCTTTAAGTATAAAAGATGTTTCACCCAAAACAAATAGCAAATCAAAATAAATGTTTTTAGAGTGTACTCTCCTTGATATGTCCATAGAAACAATTGATGACTTTGAAAATTTTTGAAGATGACTGACTTAAGAGACCAAACAACAGGCCTGTTAAGCAAGATACGCTGTGCATCAAAAGGGAAGATGAGAACATTTGTTTGGAAAACCTATTAATGGGAATGGAAGGGGTTAAACAACGAGTGCCATCAACCGAGTTGTGTGTGTGAACATTAGGGCTGGGGTAAACGATTATTAACCAAACGATTAGTTGGGCGATTATTTTATCGATTAGTCGACTAATCTAATGACTAATTGGACGACTAATACAAAGAATATTTTTTCTGCTGCTCAATTAATAAAAAAAAACAATATCTCAAATAAATACTAGCATACTGAATCAAGATACTATAAGCTGGCTAACGTTAGTCTAATGTTATGTATTTGAACACCATCATAAGTCTACAACCGCTAAAACCGTGTTATTAAAATATTTTTTACAAACATTTTTTATCATAGAGAATGTTTAAATATTAACCTGTTAACTGTCACCCCCCCTTTTTTGAATAGACATGAAAATGCACATTTCGAACTTAAATGGTTGTAATTCAAGAATGCTTTGGAATATAGACATATGATTGGTCTTGTTTTAAAGAAGACATTTGGCAGATTTTTGTAGAAGTGAAATAAATTAAGAAAGTGAAACAGAAAAAAAAGTTATAGAAGTTTGAGTTTATGGAAATGTACAATGCAAAAATATTAATTATTCATATTTTACATTAAAATATATATTTTCAAAACCTGGGCTACTCTAAAATGGCAGAAAGACCAAAGCCAAAAATCTGAACAAGTTGTGTTTCAAATTTTAGGTTGAGATCTCAAAAAATGAGCTTTCAGTAAGATTTTGTTTGAGCACAGTACCAAACTTTTCCACTAGGGCACAATCAGACTCCATTACTGCCCATATAAGGGCGCCTGCATTTCCATATGTGTTTTGAGTGATATGAACCATTATTTTCACAATTTTTATACAATTTCTGAAGTAGAGATCCTACTCAGAAGTAGCATGGGAAGTTTGGCAGATTTTGATATGAATTGAACCTCTAAGAAACACATACAAAGAACACGCATGTAAGTCATAGCTAGCTACCACGTCACAAATGGTGAATTTATTATTTTTTTCTTGATATTTCAAACTTTTCAGACCTTTTTTTTTCCAAAATAATTTAATGGATTCTATCTTTTGAACTTTTGGCATGAAAACAAACTGAGGTTTCTACCATTTTTTCATGATTTTTCATGTTTACTGCTATTTTAAAATAAAGGTCTGAACACGCCTTATGAGTATGAAAATATTATTGTTTTATATTGATAAATTATGGCTCCTCTGTAATATATTTTGAAAATCGGTCACCAAATATGGAAACTAGAGATTGTAAGCTTTCAAATGATATATAGTTTGTCAATATTATTTAAGGTATTTACTAAGATATTATTGTTTTAAAAATATAGTGGCAAACGTCCCACCTGTAGGACAGTGACAGTTAAATATCAGCTGAGGAGGGAAACGGAGGCGGAGTTAGTGGTGCGATCGGAGGCTGCTACTACTGGAGATGAATCGGGAGAGGTTTGTGCACCTACTGATCAGAGCGCGTGCTGACACGGAGTAAAGCCTTGTTTATACTCGACACGTCCGCACGAGCGAATGTGCGCATGGCAAAAATGACGCGTTGGGTGCGCAAGACCAGGAAGACTGTGGCTGGCTGTGTGTACGCCTTTTTTTTGTAACAGCGCGCGCCGCGTCCGGGAACGACTTCAAGCCGAATCTGCCCGAGCTTGTACGTCTCACCACACCGGCACCCAGTTCGCGCGTCTAAATTCAAGGCTCGAAATTGCGACCATTTTGGTCGCATATGCTCCTGAATTTTAACCTGTGTGACCTAAAAATATATTTGGGAGCATTAGTGCGAGTGCAAATAATGGTTGTGGTGCGACCTGTTTTCATTTCTCTACAAAAAGTTAGCAAATTACACACCGTGTCCTAACTACACGCGACGCGATAAAATTCTAGCGACAGCAAGTGTCTGTCCACACTAGACGTGACGCGACTGTGAGATGCCGAACATTCAGAACAGCGTGTGAGCAGAGTCTCTCTGTGAAAGCGCACTGTTGGCCCGCACTCGCATTGAATATGGGTAAGGACATAATCAAATAAAGAAATAACATTATTAAAAATCAAACCATTAACAAAATATACTCATTGACTAATTTTGTTATGAAGTACAGTTGTATGTTTGCATAGAATTCATTTTGAACACTATATTACATGCTTTCAAAATCTGAGGTAAATTATCCGTTATCGCTTGTGACACAGTGACCTTTTTTTAACTAAAAATAAATAAGGTATACTCATAACCAGTGTAATTTCTTCATTCTGTCAGCCGCGGCGTTGCAGAAATAGGAACCGTTTCTAAATTAGAAACTTCGCGTGTTGCCGTCACGTCTAGTTAGGACAAAAACTCTGATTAACATGGAAAAGATACCTTTTATCGCGTGTCATTAGGACACGGTGTTATGCTGATACGCGGTGGCCAGACCATCATTTTATCCAACGTTACATAACCAATCAAACTTCATCCATACGTTCTTAACTTTAAAGCAGATTTTAAATTGGTTAATATCAGCTGTCAATCACTCCCTTTCACGGCGCTCACGTGTGCCAATATAATCGGGGTCATAGCAGATGGATACTATCCGCAAGAACACCGCAGTTAAAGTGTCGTCAGCTCAGTACATCTCTTTCATTATCGATGTAGACACCGACCTGTCTGTCAAGGAGTGTGTGATCGTGTATGTCCGCGTCCTGCTTGATGGACAGCCCACGAACATCCCGGACACGTTGAGGTGGAACATGCCAATTATTTTTATTTATATTTTTTTCTTAATACATAGCTTCTTTAGTATTATATAGCAATATATGAGTAATATACTTTGGTTGTTTCATTAATGGATGAATCAGCGTTTTTTTAAACAAATCTCTTGAATGAATGATTCAATAACAAATACATTTAAGTCACTTGTCGCCACCTAGTGGAGTAACAATGTGATCGATACAATTGTTATTTGAAGCTCCATGTTACTTTCAAAAGGTGCTTGTCTCTATTTTGATCGCTTCTGTAGACGTCAGTGTTTATATCCAAACCATAATCTTTCATTCTAGTTCCGATTCAAGTTCTTCTGTGATGAGAATATTTGTAACACAGAAATAACAATACTGCGTAGTTGTTGTATATACTCTCTGGGTCAGCAGGAGCACCATAATGTTCAGCTGTGATTTATAATAGACATGTTTAATAGACAAAAAGTTGTAATTTAGGAATGAAAATCAGACATTAGATCTTCATTACATCCTAACACAGTAGAAGATCTAATTCAAATCAGCGTTGAGGGTCCTCCTTTGGAGGCGTTCGATGCCTCAGTGAAGAGATGGATGGAGGAGGGACAGAGAGCCTGGAGACCAAATTTTAAATCCTGGCCACAGGATGTGTAAAGCCCTGAAAAATTTTTGTTGGTGTTGATAGGTGTTGTTTTTAATTGAAAGAAATCTGTTTATATATAATTTGTAATTGTGGTGCTCCTTAATTTTTGCTGGTGCTCCTAACTTTTTGAAGTTGGTAGCACCAGTGCTACCAAGTAAAAAAGTTAATTTCGAGTCCTGAAATTGCAAAGTTTTTTTTCTTAAAGATGAACTGAACTGAAAAATATCGACGTTGAAAACGTGTTGTTTATGACAATTAAAAGTAAATTACACTAAACATTTTTTTAAAATATATATTAATATAGCTTTTTTAAGCAACGCAAAATTGCGCTTGTTAGCGCTGGCAGTTCCGATGACGTCACTGGCATGGTAGGACCCGCGGAGCGCCATAGACAACAGCTGTAGGTCCTGTATACACAGACGAAAATGAGCGCTTTTAACGGCATGGATTACGCATTTGAGCCCGTGAGGGACAGGCCGGTAGTGTCTGACTACCACCACATGGAGGACGATCAGTTTCAGGCTTCACTTGCAGTACAGGATCGTTTGGGGGAAAGTGACTGTGGGCGCGAGCGCTGTGGAGCATAGACACTGCACGGAGACGATCTGTTGCAGAGAGGTCAACATGGACATTTATTGATCGACGAAAAATGCATCACCATGCACCGTTCATTTCGGATGCTGTTCGGTGAGAGAAACGTGTTGAAGGAGGCTATGCTGTCTCTAATGGATGTCCGAGCTGAGACGCTGGACCGCCCCATAAGTAGCAGGGTATTTTACGAATAGGTGACGGCTGGGCTAACTTGTTAGACTTTTCTTAGATTGTTTAGATTAACAGCTTACTGGCAGTTCACTCTATGGGCGAGGGTGCATTTAGGAAGGAGAAAATCCCATCCTTTACAGTGAACTATACATCAGGGATCTTTTCCCCCTCACCCGAATATCAAGGATTCGAGTAACGTTAACGTGATGCATTGAACTTGTAACTTGTGTAAATAAAACATTTCGTGCATTGTCAGACGTTTCATGTACTCATTGGCGAAAGTACACATCTCTAAATAGTGTGTCGCTAAAAAATCTGTTTCCTCAGCCATGTCAGCTAGCCTCAGACTGTTTACAAGCTACGGCTGTTCTGCTGGTGCGGGTAGGCAACGGAGTGGCTTACCATGCCAGTGACGTAGTCGAACGTTGAAATCCAACATGGCGGTGCCCGTGTAACAAAAACAACACTTTCAATGTACCATTTTATCCCTTTTGACAAATTCTGCCTTTTTAAAAATTGTACCAATGAGAATAAATAAAATACATCTGTTATATCACCTTTTCTCAAATTTCAGTTCAGTTCATCTTTAAGGGTTTGTTTACTGTGTGTGATTCATTTAATGGATAGCACATTCACTTCTAGTCATCTTCGTCCTCTATTCTGTAATGTTTCGGTCTCCCACGTGTGTGTGGCAAGCTGTACCGCCGGTAACATGCAAAAAATAAATAAATAAAAAAAGCGTCGACGCAAAAATATGACTTCGACGCAATTTTGACGTCGAAGCATCGACGCGCGGCTACAGCACTAGTGAACATGACATGCTGAAAAGTGATTTCTTCTATCCTACCTAAAATCTATGTTTAGTTTAGGTGAAAGCAGCTCAAGGAAAAGCAGCTGATACATCAAACCAGGAGATTTATGAAGTTATTGGGGGATTATGAAAAAACTGACAATTCTTGTTCAAATTATAACAATTATGGTGTAATTTAGGTTTATATTCATTTATATTTTATTTTATATTCCATAATTTTATTTTTCAGGTGGGCTATAATGTGTTTGAAATAGCAAACTGAGAATGATTTGACATGGTTAATGATGAAATGAAACAAATCAGATGCTGTTATACAGAATAGATTACTGTTAGACATATGAACTGCTGAGAAAGGAGGAGTGTGTAAAATGTTGGGATAAATCATGTTGTTTTTACATTCCAGACTATAGTTGTAAAATATTTCATAGACATAGACGCAGCAAACACATGTAGCAAGCAGTCGACACAAAGAGAGACTCTGACAACATAGACAATAATATTGAGAACATGATAATGGATGTAAAATAAGAAAAGTGATAATTATTGGTTTAAATGGTTGACCAACCACTGGGAAGGGTGGGAATATTGGCTATGACATACAGTGCTGATAAAGACAGGAGTTTTGGTGTTGATGTGCGGGCCATGTAATACGTTTCATACAATATTACAATACAATAATGTTTATCAAGCTTTAGTGGAGAAATTTGTGAAAAGTAGTTTCATATCAAAATGTTTTGAATATCTAATGATGAGGATCAATTTAATGATGTATGTCCAAAACAAACTAAATTTGATGATGACACAACAAGCGGAAGTTGCAGTGAAATGTATTAACTGAATTAAAGGGATAGTTCACTTTGAAGCTAAATTTTTGATATGTTTTAACTTACCTCAAGGGCATCCAAGATGTAGGTGTCTTTGTTTCCACAGTATTTTCAATTTTTTCGGTCAAACCGTTCTTGTCTGTCAGTCATATAATGGAGGTCTATGGTCACCACCTCAAAGAGCATGCACAGAGAAGTCCAGATTAAACATGATTTAATGACTCGTGAATGTAAGTACAGATTGATGGCCTAAAACACGAAATGAGTGGTTTGTGTGAGAAAAAGAACAGTATTTATATCGTTTTTACCTCTTGTAATCACAGCCACGTCCAAGTGATCTGAGGGCGCGGGCGCTTCGGTCTGCACAAGCGCCGGAAAACGCTGTGTCCACTGCCATAGCGCCTGTCCCCGAATGTTGACTGTGTCCGAGTGAGTGGAGGGGGCGGGGTTTAGCCATAGGTCAATTGTGCCAATATGCGCAATCAGGTCAGCAGTAAATCGTAACAAGATCGCGAGGAACAAAAATTATTTTTTTGCGGATTGTAGCGCTTTTAACACGCGAAAATGGTCTTGTTAAGTACACAGTTGGTTATATCTTAAATAAGTATAAAACGCATATGACAGTGTGACCGACAGTACAATTAAAACAGTAATAGATCCGTGTACTAGTTCTAAAAATGACAGCAGCCATATGTGTCTGTCATTAATGTTGTCGGCGAAACAACCAAATATAGCTTTAGTTGTAAGGAATCATTAATAGCCTATATTTTAAATCTAGGACCAAAGATCAGTGTTATTTTACATTTGATTACTTGCAGTTACTGTAGTATTTCTGAATACTAGTGTTAGACATACCCAAAAACTTCTCTTTATTTGTATCTTTATTGTTTTGTATACATTTTTTCTTTTTTTCTATATTTAAATCAAAGATTGAAATCAAGCTTCCTTGTGTACACTCTCAACAACAAAATTACCCCATTGTAAAAGTGAGCAAACATTTAGGCGACATAAATGTAATAAAAAATTGTCTACATTTTTTTCTATATCGCAATAAATATCATTATCGCAAATATTCTTGAAATATGGTGATATAATTTTGAGGCTAGATCACCCACCCCTAATTCCCAGATAACAGCCGCTGAACACAGAAACACGGGCTCATCCGGGTCACTGAAGTCTGCAGCGCTATACACTCGCTAGGAAAAACTAATTCTTCAGGGAAGTTTTTACGTTTGGTGAGCTAATAAAATAGTAAAACTCAGTCAAATCAAAATTTTGTGTACATTTTTTTATTATTTAATTTAATTATGTTATCCATTATTGTGGACTCGCTCTCTCTCTCGTTTCATGCAAATGCTTCTGACATTTTGCAACTATTGTTTTGTTCACTGTTGGATTATAAAATACTTACAGGTATGGTTTTAAAACAGTTTAATCTCAAATCAATATCACTTATCTCCATAATTATATAGGTGTTGAAATGCAGTGTAATAAGTTTTACGACTGTACCGGATCTCTTAAAGGAACACTCCGACTTTTTGGGACTTTAGCCTATTCACCTTACCCCCCAGAGTTAGATAAGTCCATACATACCTTTTTCATCTCCGTGCGTGCTATAAGTCTGTTTGACGCACCCACCGCTAGCCTAGCTTAGCACAAAGACTGGATGTGAATGGTTGCAGCTTTCATACTAATCCAAATGAGTGACAAAATAACGCAAACGTTTTCCTATTTACATGTTGTGGTTTGTATAGTCACAGAGTGTGCAAATATCAAGGCCATATGAGACACAGACATCTTTTGACCGTATAAATACTATATTTTCTGAAGGGGAAGCACTGCTACTTGGGCAGAGTGATAACAATCACCTGAGACGCACCATGACGAGGAGCAGAGAGTTCGCTTCGCTCAGCGTTGGAATAAAGAGTCAGCAATTACTAACGTTAGATAGAAAAGCATAGTTTATCATGGGTGTTTGCTTTATGAGCTGTGACAATAAACAGGGGAGACCAGGTAATACAGTACCATGTTTCATTGATTTCCAACCAAAAACGCACCCAGATTTATAAATATCACATGAATAAATAATTATTATTACAGGAATCAATATATTTTAAATGCAATTTATTAGCTGAACCAAATGTATTCAACAGAAGACTATATAATATACAGTATTGCATTACCATAGGATAGAATAAGGGGAAAGTAATAGCACAAATTGTTTTTGCACAATGAACTCACAGCCTATCGTACCCTTTTACACGCTCACGTTCGTTATTTCCATGGTTATTTCAAATTTAGGCTACTAGGCGCGCCACGCGCAGGGTGCAAGTTCAACGCGGTTAACGCGCTCGTTTTTTTTCCCAAGCGCGTCCGCACCGCATCAAGATAAAAACATATTCATACCCTAATCATATAGTGTCACTAACGTTACATTAGCTCTGGCTAAAGGCACTGTTACAGTAGGTCATCTAAAAACATAACGGAACACTTACCTCAGCCGCAGGTGATCCACGTCCTGTAACGTTACGTGCTATCGATGGGATGGCCGTATCCTTCAGCACATTATGGTCCGTGTGGCAAATTCCATTTTTTCAAAATAGTCGTCCTCATTGAAATGTACCGAGCAGACATAATGTCCCTTGATAATCTTAGGTGTGTTTGGATAAATATCCAGAGTAAGTTAGCCATTTCTTCATCCAGTCAGCGTTTTTAGTTGGAATTCTGTGAAACATGGTTACCTCCCCTGTTTACAGTCGCAGCTATTTACAATAGAGCGAAAACCCATGACTCTAAACTGCGCTTTTACTATTTATAAATTGCTGACTCTGTTACCCAAACACCGAGCGAACTCTCCGCTCCTCACCACTGCGTGTCTCCGGTGATGCGGTTATCACTCCGTCAAAGTAGCAGTGCTTCGCCTTCAGAGAATAGTTCCCAGGTTTTATACGGTTAAAAGATGTCTGTGTCTCATTTGACTTTGTTATTTGTACATTCGGTGACTATACAAATCACAACATGTAAATAGGAAAACGTTTGCGTTATTTTGCCACTCATTTGGATCAGTATGAAAGCTGCAACCAGTCACATCGAGTCTTTGTGCTAAGCTAGGCTAGCGGTGGGTGCGTCAAACAGACTTATAGCACGCACGGAGATGAAAAAGGTATGTATGGACTTATCTAACTCTGGGGGGTAAGGTGAATAGGCTAAAGTCCCAAAAAGTCGGAGTGTTCCTTTAAATATCTAGGTCTAGTTTGATCTCGCCGCTGAAACTGCTCTCTCCACGAAGCTTTGCGTTTAAAGAGCTAATCAAATATTTTGACTCAGATCAATATTTCATGTCTAATTATTTACTTAATGGCAAGTAGCCATGTAATAAACGGGATAATGTATCCCTTCAGGCTGATGCAAGACCCTCTGTGTTTATTCTGAAATAATAACTGGCTGGATGTACATTATCGCTTACTTAACAATCATTTTTGCATAACGGTCTTCCACCCAAATAATGACAGTAATAACCTTCAGTATTTTTTTTCAGTATTTTTCAACCTGGACCATGTTTTCCAATGTTTTAGTGTCTAACCAAAATTGGAAACTAATTGAGAATTTCCAGTATTGACTAGACCGCTGCCACAAAACAAACTGCAAATGTAATACTAGTTATACTTTTGAGCACATTCAACGTACGTCTATAAAAGTGATTGTTTTTACCAATGGCAAACTTGGATCGGACAACATTATTAAAAGGATCTCTACAGATATAAACATTTTTGTTCATTGTAAGTTTAAACACAAATGGCCGTTTATAAAATCTCCTCAAACCCACAGAATCCATTGACATGCAGTAATTTTATCTCACACACACTATCGTAAAACAAACTTAAATTAAACTCAACAGAAACAAAAATCTCACCACAACGGTTTTGGTTTGTGTTTCCATAGTGTTTTTGGACTAAATAAACCCTAAGCTACTTCACTTAAAGTTAGATCTGAAAGTGTGAGGAGAGCAGCTGGGTGAATCAGTGTGTACGTTAGACAATCTAACCCTGTAACGGTATTTTTGACCAGAAATGACTGGGCGAGGGAATAGATTGCAAAAATTCACTGGCTAAATTTGCAGTTTCATTCCACACTAAAAAAAATGTACACTATAATGTTAAAAACTAATAATAATAATTTTAACTTACCAAACTTCCGGAAATCAGCGTTCTGCTTCTTCGGTCACCATCAGTTGAGTTCTGTCAGTGCGATGTGACGTCAGGTGGCGCGCTTTTTACGCAATCTGGTATTATTGTCTGGCATACTACTACAGCCAGGTTACATCAAGACTAAAATATACTAAAACATTCCTGCTCAATCAAAATGACCCAGAATGCAAAGTAAATTAACAAATGTTCCTGGAATGTAGAAATGTGGTATTTTTCTGTAAAAACAGTACTTTTTTCAGTAGGCTACTGTGCTGCTAAATCTATAAAGACTTTTAACAGAGTGAGTGATTGTGTGTGTGTGTGTGTGTGTGTATTGTACTTCTCCAAAAAAATTCTGTTGAGTTCTAGCAATATACTTCTCACGACAAAAATAGACAAGTTTTTACTCTCTAGTAGCACCTCTAGGTAGGCCTCTTTAGTCTATATCCAAACAAAATAATAGTACCTCAATTTCTCGGAGTTAATGGAGTCAACGGCCACGATCGGTCCTCTCAGGTTCACTCGTCCCGACGCTGAAATGCCTCTGAAGGATGTCGTCTGTGCCGGTGGAAATCTGAATCAGATTTCCGCGCTATCTGGATGTGTCATCATACACCTTATCTCGGTGAGAACTCTCGATCGTGAGGGAATCAGAGTCCTCTGTAGTGTCTTCCAGCGATGTCATCCGCATATAATCCTCTACTAATCACTGTGCCAAGTTCATTCGCCGTTAAACGGAATTAACGAACTTTCCTTTCAAATGTAAACAAACAGTATTGCACCACTTTATGTCACACAAAAATAAATAACGAAACTAAGTCAAATATATTTTAAAAACATTCACGGAGTGAATTTCTAGTCGAAATCACTAAATACACGATCTAAATAACAACTATAACTGCCGGTAAGTGTTTTCAACTGAGGAGACTGATTTACGCGTGTGACCGCTCTCCTCTGCAGCTTCACCTGAATGACAATTAACTTCCAATAAGAATCCTCTTTCAAGGACGGGAGGCGGGACCATTACTTTATCAGCCAATCAGATAGAAAATGCTTCTCTCATACATTTGCATAATAACGAACGTTTCACACCCGGCAAGACAGACACTCAGTTGATTGATTACATTAGCAAACATTTTTTGTATTACAAGTTTTCAGAAATGTTATTTTTAAATCATAGGGCATGAGTGATTTATTTGATTCCATGTCAGAAGAAGTGTTGTGACAAGTGCTGTTGATTGACACTGTGACATCTAGTGGAGGTTTTTGGCATAGCATACCTCAACCAGACGCTAGAGATGGCTCAATCAGTGGCCTCAGTTAGGTCCTCCCACTCCCTCCTCTCAGTAACATAAAGTGTACAGACAAAATGTACAAACATTTGGTCGAGCAGAAAGTTAAAAGTTAAGTTGTAGTCTGTCTTAACTGTTTAGAAACAACAAAAAATGTCTGTGAGATATGGGAATAAGGCTGTATGTTGGCATTTGAAATGTGTTACCATTGAGATGAACAAAAGCATTCCCTACGGATTATTTTTAGGTTTTATTTTCATAGGTTTTATTTTGCTCAGGCAATGAGGCTGTGCAGCTCATTCAGGGGCGGGGTCTATGCTAATAAGGCACAGTCATGTGTTCTGATTCGTTGTCAGAGATTTTTTGGTGACACTGGGCGGAGCCTACGCATATTCATGAGTTTCCTGTTTTGTGTTTGAAAACCTCTGGGGCCCGTTTCAATAAGGAGGTTCAACCAACTCTGAGTTAAAGCTTGAACTCAGAGTTGACTTACCCTGAGATGGGAAACTCTGAGTTTTCGGTTACAGAACAGCTGAAATGAGTTAGTTTAATCAACTCTGAGTTGACTGACTCTGAGTTAAGCGCGTGCACCACAACTATAAAAAGCCATTATCAATGGAGCACAGATATTATGAGTCACCATGGCAACAGCGCCAGACAAAAAGAGGTGTTTATTAACTACCAAGTAATCTAAATATTGTAATTTAATGAAAGGGCTTACTCTTAATTCTTCTGTAATTTAAAATAAAATATGATGCAATTACATTAAATAGGCTACTACATAAACCAATTAAGTATAAAACAATAGTGGATTTAACATACATTTTTAAAAGGTATATTTTTTATGTAACCTTCTCCCTCTACACACTTTGATCAATTCAAGAATAATTCATGCAATTGTATATTGTGAATTTGAAAGAATTAAAAGTTCAGTTTCTTGTCTCTCCTCTTTGTATTAATCAAGTGGTTGAGGTTGAGATTTAGCAATTAGTAATATGTAGACCAATACTTTCTAGAGATAGTAGCCTGATTATTACATTAATCTAACTACACCGTTGAAGATGTCAGTTAATAATTCATAACTATTTTAGAGTAACTTACTGTTATAATATAGAGGTGAAACTGGAAGAATGTTATTCAACCTAAAGTAGGCTACTATTACTTTGATAAAATTTTACCTAAGTTAAAGTAAAAATACCAGTCTAAAAATCCACTCAAGTAAAAAGTAGTTAATTTAAAACATTAGTAAAAGTTGCTGAGTAACTTGTGGGGGTGGGGTGGGGGACTCCCCCATGTGGGGAGAGTTGAGAAACATCTCAGAAAATATCACGGTTTATGGTATTAAACAATTATTAAATATATAAACTGCATTCTTAAATTACGGTTATTATTATCATCAGTTAAAATGACAGTTAAATAAATTAAACATTTGTTCAATAAAACATATCAACTAACTTCAATAATTGATTATGAATAAGATTAACATCTTATTTTTTATCATTAATAACTTATTAAATTATGTTTGAAAAATAAGTGAGTTCTATTAAATGTTTTTTATTCCAATTTTTTTAATGATTTAATAGAAATATATTATCAAAAACGGTGGTAATCAAATAAAAGTTTAGCAAACGTTTTAAATCCTTTTATTTTTTGGCAAAGTGCTACAAAACAGATTTAGTCAATTAAACCATGGACAAACAATATATATTCCTTAAAGAATGTGTAAATACATTTTAGTATTATTGTTGGTGTTTAAACAGCACTTCCTCTTTAAAAAAGGGGAGGAGACCGCAAGAAACTCTGAGTTTACTGAAGAAAACCTGCTCCCGACCAGGTTAGGTTCACGGAGTAAGTTACCATGGTAACTGACTCTGAGTATAAGTTACCTCTCTTTCAGAAATGGGCTTGACTTACTCTGCTGTCTCAGGTTTAACTTACCTCCCTTTCTGAAACGGAAAACCCAGAGTTTCCCTCATTTCAGGGTTAACATACTCAGAGTTTTCACTTAACCTCCTTTCTGAAACAGGCCCCTGGAAATATTAGCGCATACTCCTCTACATAAACTGTCTTCAGTGACGTAATTTCAGCATAGAACGAATTAATCTTTTATTTATTTATTTATTTTTATAACTGTTATGCTCATATGCTCACTGTTATTGTTTGTTCATATAAGTGATATGATTGAATGATTCAGTTGTGATTATTTTGTACTTTCTCAGTTGATAGCCTGCATGACTGCAACCAGACATATATTATATTAAAATACATTGAGAAATCTCTTATATGCATGTAAACATTCTTTATGTTTTTTTTTTTTTTTTCCACAAATCACATGGTGAAATTAGCAATGACATTTCCATTATGCTTTTGGCAGAGACGCTTTATCCAACTTATTATTACATTTTTATCAGTTCTTGCTTTTCCTGGGAATATCGAACCCTGACCTTGGTGTTGCAAGCGTAGACGCTCTAATCAATGTTTGAGCTGTTTTTAACTTGCAACTTGCATTGATAGATCTTAAAATATGTCAGTGCCATTCTCAAGCTGCACTCCAGTAATGTGTTGTTGTTTTTTTTTCAAAGGCATGTTTATAAAAGCTATTTAAATACACTCATTTAAGTTAACTAACACCTAAACCCTACTTAATCTAAACACTGTCTGGGAAACCGGGCCATTATGCCACCCTTTTATGATCAGGAGCCGGTGCTGTGTACTACTAAAATCACGTTGTATATTTTCTATGATGTTTAATGACATCAAAATTTTGATTAATGAATATGAGTTTGTTTGTATCTCCCCATTCTAAATATCAGAACAACTACAGAAGAACCACATCTTCCGTATTTTATTTCTGGGTAAAAAAAAAAGGAAAAATTAAATGCATAATTTCAATCTTCATTCTTAATCCACTCAAATAAAACCACTTTTCTCCAAAATCTGCGGTAGTTTCTGTCCGCGGGGCAAGTACTATTAACAAATAATATTAAAATTAATTTCATGCGAGTCGCGTGTTGATGAAATCATTAATGTGTTTATTTTAATAAATAACAAATTTCACTGTAAATCGTATGAATGAACGAGCGTCACTCTTACTTTCGTTTTCATCATCAAGTACCATAGCCTGTCTCTTCAACCCATCACACAAAACATGCCTTGAGCACCTCCTAGTGGTCCTTATTTAAAACACAAAGGAAAAAACACATGAGCATCATCTTAACCATACACAAAATAATTTCTCGTCTTGCACTAACTGACCGCTGGTGGGCGTGGCGAAGATGAGCTCTTGTCTTTTAGCGGTCTTTCTCACGATTCTGATTTAAAGCTCTTGGTGTTGAAATGGCGTCGAGTTCAGGTAAGAATAAATTACATTCAAATATCTGAAGCACAGTTTCCTCAATGATTTATGCAGTTTTTTTTTTAATGAAATATTAGTCAGCAGCCCAGGAAATGGTTTTCTTCGTTTAGTTTATTATTTCACTGCTCTCTTACACTTGTTTGACATCAGGAAACGAGCAACCAACGTAAAAGGCTACATCTCACATAATAAAAAAAAAAATTGTATTTAAAACTTTTAATTGCACATAAAATATGTTATCTAGGCCAAGGTTTTTTTTTATTATTATAGTTTTTTATTTGCATTTATTTTCGAATTTCGCTAAAAGTTTCAGTTTTCAAGTTGATACGTTTTTATAAGTTCATAAGTTTAATTAGATCCATTAATAATTTTGGACAAATTTATACTCTGCCCCACCTTTATGGTCAGGAGCAGCTAATGCATTTATATATAACCTTATAACCAAGTTATATATAATTCTTTATGAATTTTAATTAAATAATACACAAACATCTTCCATATTTTAACGAATGGGTGCAAAATTTCACCTTATTTACTTTATAATAAATACAGAATATCATTTTTCCCACCCTCTGCATGTTGCCATTTTCAATGTTTAAAGCATGTTGGTTCGGCTTTGAAAGTTTGACGTAAGATGGGTGAAGAAAGTGTTAATTCAATGTAATTAGTGTTGATGCATCAACATTGACTAAACATTGCTTAAATGATTGCTTGCTATCTGGGAAATGTTAATTAATGTAAAATGTCTAAACCACCTGTTTTCTCTGTCCTTCTTTGTTTGTCTGTGGTTTTTTTTGCTAGCAGCAGCACAAAGTTGTTCAGATCATGATCATCCTAACGGTAAGTAAATGAAATCACTGACAGTAATATTAAGTTGTCAATTTTTCTTTTCATAAAACAATATATATAAATGTCTGAAAAGGTCAGTGAATGCTTTTGTATGAGTTAGAAAATACTGTAATTTATCTGTTAATCTGCTTCTGTATGCACCTCTGCGTTACCACATCCTGTGTTTTGCATGACTTCCTGCATATCTTGTATGCCACTCTCACCCACACTGACAGCATTTTGTTGACAAGTGAATTATGAAGGGCTATTATAAACAATAGCTTAGCCATCAACACTAGTTCCCCACTGACCCCTGATTGGGTTGTGGACTTGGAATGGGTCAGACCATTTCCAACATCATCTCCTTTAGTACAGGAACACCACACCGCTCTACTCCCTCTATACACTATACCTCTATACGTCCTCTCACAGCTCCACTTCTATGTGCTGATGGCCCTCATTTCTGACAACAATGAGGCGCCTATCTGGATGAGTTGGTAGTGTTGTCACGATACCAAAATTATTGATTTACGATACCGATACCAAGTCAATATATGCGATTTCAAAAAGTATTTCTTACAAGGCGTTTCACAAATTCACCTCCTTTGCGTAGGTCTGTGCTCTTTAAATGCTGTAATATAAATAAATAACAAACATGTTCTGATTATAATCATATAGATCATTTTAGCTGATGTTTTGAATGCTTTATTTTAGCAGCCTGCTAATTATTAATGTTATCTATGAAAGTTGTACACCTAATACAAAAATAAATAAAACATCTCCAGTTAACTAGTTCACTATTAAATAAGAGCTCTAGCGCTAAAATCTGTTGTTTTTTGTAGCTCAAGCTGAGCACTGATTGCCACTGCTACGAGTGTCATGAGCCTCGTTTCCACCGCAGGAACTTTCCCCAGGAACTAGGAACTTTGGGGTGGTACTCGCTGTGTTTACACCGCAGGAACCAGGGTCTAAATGAGGTTCTGGGTAAAAATTTCCCCCCCAGAAAGTCCCTGCAGCCGAGGTGGTACTTTTTCAGAGTTCAGGAACTTTCGGGGTGGGACTTGTGCGCTGAACGTGCTGATTGGTTCTTACCACGCTATTCTTTCTGCCCGATGGCACGCGTTGGTCCCATCCATCTCGACAGGTGTGTTCGACATCGGCTGCGGCTGGATGCAACCGATCGGCGAGATTAGCCGCGTGCAGGAGGGGAGGAGCTGCAAACGGAGACGTGAAGTTGGACACTTTCTGGTTCCCGTAGTAAACGCTCACGTGGTGTTTGCATGCTTTAAGTGAAATAAATGCAACATTTGCCAAATAAACAGCTATTTCAGACACATTTTCATTCAAAAGGTTATTACTGCTTCATACAGCATCTGTTTGAACTAGAATAAAGTTCAAAATAAGCCAATTCAACGACGTGGAGTCACCGTTTTTTAATCAGTTTTATTTTGATAATATGATAAACATGACACAATATAACATCGCGACTACATGAAAAGACTTTTCTGTTATAAAAAAAACTGATTTGTGAGCTTTAGTGGAACTAGATATATGAGAATAAACACGAAGCGCACGTGATCGTTGTCATGCGGTGAATCCGGCGAATCGTGGAACAGCTGTGACATCATCAGAGCTCGTGCAGCCGCTCTTGAGAAGCTGCGCTGGCTGAGTCCTCCGGCTACTCTCGTATCGCTCTCGCGGTACTTTGATGGCATACGTCACAGTCACGTGAGTCAGCGCTGCATCAAGTCGGACAAAATTTCTAACCGGCATGCACTGTTTCAAGTCAGCCGCCGATCGGTCTGCGCAGAGCTGCATGAAGTCGAACAAGCCTAAGGTCAATGTCCGCTATAGCTGATAACAAACGTTGTCTCCTTATATATCTAGCTTTCTGAATACACTTTGGTATTAGTGCTCGTCTCTTTTCAGCTGTTTTGTTAATTACCTCAATAGACTGTACACAAAAGCAGCCCAGCTTGAATCTTTTCCATACTTAAAACTCAAAACAAACGCGCAGACTGGGAGGAGCAGTCGCACGCAGTTCAACGTCACCAGACTAATTTACATAATCTTCCCAGTACTTTAGTCCACGGTGTAAACGCTGTAGCAACCGTTCTGGGGCAAAATTACAAAACATCGGAGTGCACGTCTCTGAGGAATTGACCTGGACTCCTAACATTAAAGCCCAAGTAAAAAAAGCCAGGCGAAGGATGTACCATATGAGATCTCATGAAATGGTGTGTGTATGACACGCCGATTCGCATTTCCATTTTTGGCGTGCTATCAACACGCATAATCGCTTTTCAGCGTGTTTATGAACGCCGTTGACTTAACGTTATTACTGTATGTATAAATCTATGACTTACCTCAACCCCGTCCCTAAACCTACCCGTCACTGGGGTTAATGGCATTTATGACTGTTCCCTTACCATCCTAGGAAAAAAAAATATCGCTCCCCAGATGTAGATCTACATTTTGCTTCGTTTCGCACGGACATTTACATACACGCGGAATCACTCGGACATTTAACGGCGTAGTGCACACATACACGCGGAACGCTCAAAATGTGTTTAGATAACGCATGTTTACGCAAAAGTCATGATGTCATGTTGCGAGACTATGTTACGTAATTGCAGTGTGGGCGGTTGTGCGCGTTGGGTGCGCAAGACCCCATTTCGCTTGGTAGTGTGCACGGATTTTTTTTTAACAGCGCGTGCAGCGCCTCTTCCAAGGATGAACGTCTTCAAGCCGAAGCATGCACATCTCACCGTACCGGCACCCAGTTTGCACATCTAAATTGCAAATATCATTGCAAAGTTTTTTTATCAAGGTTTTGTCGACAAAAAAAAACAAAAAATGGAAATCACATTCACTTGTAGTTGTCTTGCTGTTAATTTTGAATAAACGTAGAGCAAGTTGCTAATCAGTGTCTGCTCTTTATTCAAACTAATTTGGCCTAATAGACAAAAGTCGCAATGCAGCCCAGACGATGCTCCTCACATCCTTGTAACACCAGAGGTAGTTTGCCTCTTAGATTTGTCATATTCTTAATCCCATGCCAGGCATATCGTGAATTGCCACATGGGTTCCTACTTGTGCTCATCTATTTGTAAATACAATCTGTTAATCTGCTTCTGTATGCACCTCTGATTTGACCACATCCTGTTTTTGCATGACTTCTTGCATCTTGTATGCCCCTCTCACCCACACTAACAGCAATAAAGCAAAGTAACAATAGCTCAGCCTTCAACACTATAGTGACCCACCGACCCCTCTGTGATTGGGTTGTGGACTTTCTCTTATGCAAACCATTGGGTCAGACCAGTGGAAGACGGTCCTGTGCAGCTCTGGTGAATTCCAGGCCCAGGAGGATTAAGACAGTGCTAGATTACACAAAATATTGACACAGTTTTGACATGTTCACTTAGGGTGTACTCACATTTATTGCCAGCTATTTTGACAATAATGGCTGTATGTTGAGTTATTTTCAGAGGATGGTAAATATATACTGCTATACAAGTAGCACACTGACTTCTCTAAAATATATCCAAGTTTCATTTCTATAGTATTGTCCCTTGAGAAGATATACTAAAATGTTTGCTGAAATCTGACGGGTGTATGTACACATACACATATACATACATTAATACCATTCCCATTTATATATAATCCCGCTGTAACTAAAGAGCCTATCCTTTAGTCCTCAAGAGTTAGGTGATCAGTCTATATAAATTCATATTCTATTATAAAATAATAGATTTCCCCCTTTATATCATAAGTCTACCTTTTAATGGCACTCTTAAACCGTGTTTGCATTATAACTACCTGTAATATGCATATTCAATACACATATACATGTTTCACGCTGCCTCTTTGTTTAGGCTTATCTGATCAATCAAACCACACGGCTATTCTTAGTTCAAGAGGATGCTCACCCTCTGATGTCGTTCTCTTCTGAAAGGAGCTTCCTGTCCCAGTTAGAAGAATGTGATTTACACTCAATGTTCCAAGGTCCAGTCAGATCATTATAATCGATGTTTTAATAAAGCGTATTAAAATAATATATTGAAAAAGGAATACTTGTTACACATCATAAATGAGTAATAACTAACAGATAGATAGTAGCTTCTTGCCCCTGACAACTGCTGGTGTGTTAGGTTGGTGAACAAAAGGAAGAGCGAAGAGTCTCTCTCATTCCTCTTTTATACGCTTCTAGCAGCGTGTAGCAGTTGAATAGAAAAAGCCATGAAGCAATAGTTGTTTGAAGCAACACAAAGACATGCTTACATGGCAAGTGATTAGTAAGTGACTGGGGTAAGAGGTGGGGTCGAGATGAAAGTTTTGCAGAAGTTAAGAAAGTGCCACTCAAATGGGCCCCTCACTGCAATACATAAATACATACATACATAGCGCTTGTCTGGTAGAAACAGAAGCTGATTAAGACTGTTTACAAGGTGATTGAAGTTAAACAGACATTGCTTCAAGACATTTATAACATCCATTCAATTAAGTTCGGGAGGAGCACATTCAGATAATTAAGACGGCAATCAATGATAAGAGGGTACATATAGACTCAGCAGTCTTACCTAAATCCATTGACAGTTTGCAGCGATTCTCTTCTTCGCTCAGCAACTATGTCTCCAATGAGCCCCTCTTCTGACAAAGAAATCACCAGGGATGCATCTTCTCACTCCGTCGGTCCCACGCTCATCCCTCCTGCGACAGTCAGACACTTTTCCTCGCGGCCGCACACCGGCCCAATCAACCCGGCGCTCAACAAGACGCCATGACCAGTCTTCGCCACCCCCGACAAGACTCCCATCTTCTTCCCCAGCTTCCTCCTACCGCTCAGCCGTCCCAACGATCCCATCCATCGGGAATTGGACCGTAGCTGGACTGAGGCAAGCGCTGGGTAACTCGTTTCAGGTTCCTCTTTCCATCCAGCGATCATTGGTCTCACAGCGGACGGAGTGAGCGCTTTCCCAGAAGAGCACTTACGTTGTCTCTTTCATCCAGCGAGCATTTGGTCTCACAGCGGATGCAGTGTGAGAAAATCTCCTGGGCAAGCACTAATTTTTCCTCTTTTCAGTTGTCCTCTTTCCATCCTGTGTGCATTGGTCTCACAGCGGACGGAGTAAGAACTTTCCCAGTACTTGCGTTATCTCTTTCATCCAGCGAGCATTTGGTCTCACAGCGGATGCAGTGTGAAAATCTCCTGGGCAAGTACACTACAACCGCTCCTCGTTCGCAGACAAACAGGGGCCGTCATTGCAGGCAGTGAGCCACCATCACGGGCCTCCCCGATCAAGCATCCATGCCCGTTCTCGAGATGCCAGCCTGCCAATCTCGTCACTCTTTTGGGGGTCTTTAGTCCGGCGGCTGTCCGCTGCTCTTTAGCCTATTGGAGGGAGTACTCTGGGTTCGGGCTGAATTCTGAGCTCGGAGCCCTCCCTCCGGACAGCACGCCAAATACACATTAAATCTTACTCACTCAAAATTATATGTAAGTGTGAACTGGTGAAATTAAGTTTTATTAACTAAGTTCGGGAGGAGCACGTTCAGATAATTAACACGAGTGGACAGCAATCAGCAATCAATGATAAGAGGGTACATATAGACTCAGCAGTCTTACCTTGATTCATTGACAGTTTGCAGACTCCCCCCTCCACACTCCTAGTTCTAAAAAAACACTTACCCTCCGTCCGGACAGCACGCCAAATACGCATTAAACCTTACTTCCTCAAAATTATATGTAAGTGTGAATCACATCCACTACAGAGTTAGTTGTCCTACCATCAGGCCATAGATAAAGTCCAGGGTAGCCAACTCTCACGCATTTGGTGTGAGACACGCTTTCAGGCCCCGTCCACACTACTGCGTTTTCGTTTAGAAACGGAGACCTTTTTCTACGTTTGCACCTCCCGTCCAGACTAAAACGGGACAAACGAAGACCTAAAACGGAGAAGTTTAGAAACGCAGCAGCTCCGTTTTGCATTTTGAATCTCCGGAGGGCGTTTTAGTGAAGACGGGACAAAACAGAGAACTTCAGAAACGCTAACGCAGAGGCTGACGCTCAACTCTATGATTGGGTGTTATCAGTCATGATGTATCCTTCCCTGATTCGTCAACCACTGTTTACATGGGCACAAGCATGCCCAGTGTTCACACCCTATTTATTGGAACCCCTATCCACCCCTCCCTTTTATTATTATTTTTTTTTTTTTTACTAATCTTTTATGGGATGAATAAACCAATCTAAATGAACTAAACTAAGACCTGGTAAGCCACATGGTTTCTATAAAAGTGCAAGATGTGGCTCTTAGGTTCCTGAGTGCTGGGGTAGAAGCTAGAATACACTAGCCTGGCTTCGCCCTCCTACATAGCCCACTTCAACTCAATTTTCCTTTTCCTTCAGTACTACGTCTGGGATTGTGCTGTAGTCTTTGGTTTTCTATGGTCAATTTTTTACCGGGCCAATCAGCGAACAGAGGGAGTCGAATATCAAGAAGTTAAAGCAGGAGCAAGAACAATCTTTGCAATAGTTTTAGACTTCGATAGAGTACCCGCCTACAAGGAAGTTAACGCTTGTCAATGTAGTTATTACAATTAGTAGTATTATTATATTGTAGTTATTATAATTAGTTTATACAGTATAAAATCTATGAAAACTACATAAAACACTTTGAAATCCAACATGTGTTTGTCTCTGCTCTTTTTCAGTGAATGATCTGAGGATTGTTCTGCTAGGAAAGAATGAATCAGAAAACATCCCAGTGAGAAATACTATACTGGGAACAGCAGAGCACTACAGGGACACGGCTTCATCTGATGTACAGCAGTACAGTGAGATCAGCAGGGCAACGGTGGAGAAGAAACACCTCGCAGTCATCAACACTCCTCATCTTCTTCAGCCACATCTCTCACAGCATGAGATCACACAGAGAGTGAGAGAGTGTGTGTCTCGGTTGGCTCCAGGACCTAATGTGATCTTACTCGTCCTGCAGAATAATGACTTCACTGAGGAGGACCTGAGAAGAGTGAAAACTGTGCTGAACCTCTTCAGTGTGAAGGCCATTAAACACACCATAGTGCTGACTACTGATGAACAGACACTCACATCAAAGATAGCTTCTACGATATTTAATACCACTGTGGGCTACAACATCAAATCGGCTCCAAAGACAATAAATAACATTATTAGTAATTTAACAAAGGAATGTGGAGGAGGACATCTTAAGTTTGATGCAAAAAACACAGGATGGCGCTCTGAGATATTCAGAAGAATAGAGAAGATGCTCAAGAAAGTACATGAAGAATTTCTCGTCTGTAACATGTATGAAGATGGAGGAACATCAGTGGATGAAGATCCGAGTAGATCCGGGGGTTTATTCAGAGGAGATGGCACAAAGGAGGATGGAAAACTCAAACAGAATACAAAAACACGAAGTGATGGAGGAGGTTTGTCAAAGTACTTTTTTCAGGATAAAAGAATATGCTCATGAACTTTTTTTTTTGTCCTTTAACAAATTTTACGGCTTTCCGTGTTTTCACTGTTATACGATAGGGGGCGCTATTACATGTCTTTTGAAAGAGAACCAAATCTCCAAATCAAATTGACATTCTGCTAAAAAACCCTTTTTGTGTTAAAAAGTGAATCGTGTTTTTTACACCACATGGGTATATGATGATGGAATTGTTAGTTTTTGGTGAACTATTCCGATATAATGTATTATTATATATAACATTATATTTTTTGTTGTTGTTTAATGAAGTGTCCATTTGGTACCAAAGCTAAACTGAGTCTACTGTCTCTAAATATTGTTTCAGTGACTTCTTCTGGGAAAGCAAAGCTGAACATTGTGCTGTGTGGATATAATACAACACTCAAGAACACGGTGTCTAAATTACTGAGAGGGAAACCAAGTAAACCTCAGAGAGAGATGAGTAAAGTGTGTGAGAAGAGAGAAGAGAAGATTAATGGACGGCAGATTACGGTAATAGAGCTTCCGGCTCTCACTCATCTCTCAGAGGAGGAAGTGATGCGGGAGACTCTCAACTGTGTGTCTCTCTGTGATCCTGGAGTTGATGCTTTTGTCCTCGTTACTCCTGTCGGTTCACTGACTAATGAAGACAGAGCAGAAATGGAGAAGATTAAAAGAATATTTAACTCTAATGAGCACTTCATGGTGCTTTTCACTGCTGATCTCACTGTTAACAGAAGTGTGTCAGATTGTGTATTATCCACAGAATCTCAGAGCATCGTGAGTCTCTATGGGAGCTGGTACAGTGTGATGAGGTTAAAGGATGATAGAAACTCCGGACAGATCTCAAATATTCTAACTGGTATAGACAGCCTGAAGACTGAACCCTATTCACTTCAGATGTATCTGAGAGCTCAAGAGAAGACAGTCAGAGATGAACTAGAGAAGAAACTCAGCGTGAGAGAGAAAGAAATCACAGAGTTACAGGAGAAGATCAAGACACTGGGTGAGTGGATTCATTTACTTTTCCGAATAAAGCATATTTGTGAGAAAACAATAATATGGTTACAGGTTATAACAGTACAGTAAACACCCTTAACCAATTTCAAGGAGAAAAATTGACTAAAAATATAAGTGTAGCAAAGTTCAAATATAGGGAAGGAAGGAAGGAGATGGGGTTGGTGTGCTGTGGAACGCGTGTTCTTTTATTCTGGTAATATTTCAAAGCAAACAATGGCGCTCTGTGTGCACTCACGCATAAACTCTCAAATAAGTTCTCTTTCCAGACTGATCTCATGAAATGGCGTGTGTTTGACACACCAATTCGTATTTCCATTTTTGGCGTGCTATCAACCCAGCACTCTGTCACTGTCACTCATCAGTTCACTGCACTCAGCTGTTCCCCGTAATCATTGTTCCCAGCTGTTCATTGTTAGTCTGGTTAGATCTGTGTATATGAGGTCACAGTGGAGGGTGTAGTCGGGAGAGGATCCCAGTTCCGGTGTTCCCGGTTCCGGTGGTCCCGAGTCCAGTGGTCCTGAGTCCAGTGGTCCGGAGAAGGAGAAGGAGGAGACACAGCCCGTCTGCCCAGTCAGAGACGGTTCACGTTAGATCCGGAACCAGAGCCAGTGTCTGTTCTACAGCTGGAGTGAATGTCTGTTCCAGAGACGGAGCCAGAGCCAGTGCCTGTTCCAGCGCCAGAGCCAGTGTTCGTTTCTGTGTTTGTGTCTGTCCTCGTGACCATTACTGTTCTAGTGGCTGTTCCTGAGCCGGTGTCTGCTGTTCCTGAGCCGGCGGCAGAGCCAGTGCCCGTTCCAGAGCCGGAGGCAGAGCCAGAGCTTGTTCCAGAGCTGAAGCCAATGTCTGTTCCAGAGCCAGTGCCTGTTCCAGCGCCAGAGCCAGTGTTTTTGTCTGTTCTTGTGGCTGTTACAGTTTTTTGTGTCTGTTCCTGAGCCGGTGTTTGGTCCTGAGTCTTCACCGCCCTGGCCGCTCGAGGGGTCTTCACTGCCCTGACCGCCCGAGGGAACTTCACCGCCCTGGCCGCCCGAGGGGTCTTCACCGCCCTGGCCGTCCGAGGGGTCTTCACCACCCTGGCCGCCCGAGGGGTCTTCACCGCCCTGGCCTCCCGAGGGGTCTTCGCCGCCCTGACCGCCCGAGGGGTCTTCGCCGCCCTGGCCGCCCGAGGGGTCTTCGCCGCCCTGGCCTCCCGAGGGGTCTTCACCACCCTGGCCGCCCGAGGGGTCTTCACCGCCCTGGCCTCCCGAGGGGTCTTCGCCGCCCTGACCGCCCGAGGGGTCTTCGCCGCCCTGGCCGCCCGAGGGGTCTGCTCCACCCTGGCCGCCCGAGGGGTCTTCGCCGCCCTGGCCGCCCGAGGGGTCTTCGCCGCCCTGGCCTCCCGAGGGGTCTTCACCACCCTGGCCGCCCGAGGGGTCTTCACCGCCCTGGCCTCCCGAGGGGTCTTCGCCGCCCTGACCGCCCGAGGGGTCTTCGCCGCCCTGGCCGCCCGAGGGGTCTGCTCCACCCTGGCCGCCCGAGGGGTCTTCGCCGCCCTGGCCGCCCGAGGGGTCTTCGCCGCCCTGGCCTCCCGAGGGGTCTTCACCACCCTGGCCGCCCGAGGGGTCTTCACCGCCCTGGCCTCCCGAGGGGTCTTCGCCGCCCTGACCGCCCGAGGGGTCTTCGCCGCCCTGGCCGCCCGAGGGGTCTGCTCCACCCTGGCCGCCCGAGGGGTCTTCGCCGCCCTGGCCTCCCGAGGGGTCTTCGCCGCCCTGACAGCCCGAGGGGTCTTCGCCACCCCGGCCGCCCGAGGGGTCTTCGCCACCCCGGCCGCCCGAGGGGTCTGCTCCGCCCTGGCCGCCCGAGGGGTCTTCACCGCCCTGGCTGCCCGAGGGAACTTCACCGCCCTGGCTGCCCGAGGGAACTTCACCGCCCTGGCCGCCCGAGGGGTCTGCTCCGCCCTGGCCGCCCGAGGGGTCTTCACCGCCCTGGCCGCCCGAGGGGTCTTCACCGCCCTGGCCGCCCGAGGGGTCTTCACCGCCCTGGCCGCCCGAGGAGTCTTCACCGCCCTGACCGCCCGAGGGGTCTTCACCGCCCTGACCGCCCGAGGGGTCTTCGCCGCCCTGGCCGCCCGAGGGGTCTTCACCGTCCTGGCCGCCTGAGGGGTCTGCACCGCCCTGGCCGCCCGAGGGGTCTGCTCCGCCCTGGACGCCCGAGGGGTCTGCACCGCCCTGGACGCCCGAGGGGTCTTCACCACCCTGGCCGCCCGAGGGGTCTGCACAGCCCTGGCCGTCCAAGGGGTCTTCACCACCCTGGCCGCCCGAGGGGTCTTCACCGCCCTGACCGCTCGAGGGGTCTTCAAGCAGAGGATAGCCCACTGGATAGTGGATGCCATCGCCTTGGCTTATGAAGCCCAAGGTGTGCCTTGCCCGCTCGGGATGAGAGCCCACTCCAATAGAAGTGTGCTTCTACCTGGGCACTAGCACACAGTGGCTCACTGACAGATATCTGAAGAGCTGAGGGTTGGAAGACACCTTACATGTTCGGGGGCGTGGTTCAACGATGTCTGTGAAGGGAGAGAGAGCTGGGAGCCGAGCAGCACGCAAGTCAAGTGCAAAATAAACACCTGATCTCGTTTGCAGTGATTTCCATGGGGAAGCATAAAAGCCACCTGGAAGCAGGAAGCTGACAGAGAGACAGTGGCTGTGGACATGTGTGCCAGTGATGAGAGCCTGAAGAAGCTGCCGCTTTATTAAAAGAGCAACATGGCATCATGACTTTGCGTAAACATATCACTCGGACATTTAATGGCGTAGACATAAACGCGGATAGCTCAAAATGCGTATAGAAAACACGTAGCGTGTTTTCTATACTCATCCCGAGCGGGCAAGGCACACCTTGGGCTTCATAAGCCAAGGCGATGGCATCCACTATCCAGTGGGCTATCCTCTGCTTGAAGACGGGCTTTCCCTTCTGCTGGCCTCTGTAACCGACAAAGAGCTGGTCTGAGGCCCTGAGGCTTTGTGTTCTGTCCATGTACAGGCGCAGAGCACGAATGGGACAGAGAAAAGCCAGGGCTGGGTCTGCCTCCCCCGAAGGCAGTGCTTGCAGGTTCACCACCTGGTCCCACAAGGAGTGGTAGGAAACCTGGGCACGTATCCGGGGCTGGGGTCTCAGGATCGCGTGAGAGTTAGCCGGGCCGAACGATTTGTCGACCGAAAATGCATGCAGGTCCCCCTCTTGGTGGAGGCCAATGCAACCAGGAATACTTTCTTACAGGATAGAATTTTTAACTCTGCTGACTGCAGAGTCTCATAAGGTGGTCTCTGAAGTGGTCTCTCGCCACCCTCAGGGTTGGGGCAATATGGCGCAACGAGCAAGACCTGCTCTTCGTCCTCCCTGACATTGCACAGGGCCAGGGCTCACTGGAGCATACTTGCATAGGCCACCGGGGCCAGCTGTGTGCCAGTGCGTCCATGCCAAGGGTGCCTTCGATCAGGGAGTAGAATAACTGGCAGTGGGACATGTCCGGAGCTGCAAATAAATCTACCTGTGTGGTCCTGAAGCGCCTCCAAATCAGCTGGACCACCTGGGGATGGATTCTCCCCTCTCCCGGTAGCACATACTGCCGAGATAGCTCATTGGCTTCATGGTGGAGCAGGGTCGACTTTCTATGGCTGGCTCCATGCTGTGTCCTGATGCGGCGGCTTAGTGGGAGCCGAGGACGCTGCAGGAGGTCGACCTCAGTGATGAGTGGAAGGGGGTGTCTGCAGCCGGAGACCGGTGGAGGCAACAGCTGTCCACTAGGTCAGGATGTGCAGAAGTGTCGTGGCGAACAGCTGCTGCCTCCACCGGTCTCCGGCTGCAGACACCCCCTTCCTTATGGCATTTTAAGATTGAGTAGAATTAAATGAATATCAAAACACAGCAACTTGTGCTCAGTTTGAGAACCACTGCTGGAAATCAGCCTGAACTTTAATTATAGATGTAGTTGCTGTAATCAGCACTAGAGGCTCATGACAGAACACAGACAGACTGATGACACCTTCATTTAACTAGAAAATCTAAAATGAGCCAATACCATTTTACCTGTTTTTACTTGATTTCACAACGGTCACATGGGAGAGGTTAGAGCTTTCTCTTCAGTGTGTCCACCGGACTAAGCTCAGTCTAGCTGAGACAAAGGTTTTTGAAAAAAAGTTAAAACCACAAGTGTTAACCGTTTATTCCTTTGTGATTTCCAGGGGGTGTGAAGCTGAATCTGGTTCTGTGTGGGAGTAACAGAAGATTAAAATCCTTCATATCAAACCTGATCCTGAACCCCGGAGACAGAAGACCAGAGCCCGGAGAGTGTGTGAGGACAGACGTGGAGCTTCATGGACGTCTGGTGTCTCTGGTGGAGCTTCCAGATCTGATCAACACACAGATCTCAGAGGAGGAAGTGATGCGTCAGATTCTCCGCTGTGTGTCTCTCTGTGATCCTGGAGTTCATGTTTTCCTCCTCACTATTCCTGATGCTCCACTTACTGATGAAGACAGAGCAGAAATGGAGAAGATCCAGAAGATATTCAGCTCAAGAATCAACAAACACATCATGATCCTCATAAACCAGAAATCAGAGGAAAAGACAGAAGAACTGAATGAAGAAACACAGTCTGTCATTGAGAGTTTTGGAGGACGACATCATTTCATCGGCCCCGACACACAAGTGTCCGTGTTAATGGAGAAACTGGAGCAGATGGTTGAGGAAAATAATGGTGTTCGTTTCTCCTCAGAGACACTGATGGACGTACGAATGGAAAAACTGCTGAAATTTGAAGAAATGAAGAAGAAAATCCATTCATTACAGACATGGTTTCAGTCAAAAGGTAATGATCAGAAAATCTGCATGAATTTCACTTTTCGTGATTGCAAAAATCTACACAGATTTGTGAGAAAAACATATTACATGCTGAGTTCAGAGGAATCTTATGTTAAGGTTAATTGGGAATCTTCACTTAAAATTCAATATATTGTTATTATTTGATGTATCTTTAGATTCCAGAGAAAGTGAGGATGATCTGAGGATTGTGCTGGTGGGAAAAACTGGAGTTGGGAAGAGTTCGACCGGAAACACCATCTTAGGAAGAGGAGCGTTTACAGCAGTAACCGCTCATGAATCAGTTACCAAAGAGTGTCAGAGTGAATCGGCCAAACTAAATGACAGACACGTTACTGTGATCGACACTCCAGGAGTGTTTGATACTGATCTTACTAATGAGGAGATCCAGAGAGAAATCAGCAACTGCATCCCCATGATCCTGCCTGGACCACATGTGTTCATCATTGTGCTCAGTATTGCACAGCGATTCACTGAAGAAGAAGCAACAGCAGTGAAGATCATCCAAGAGACGTTTGGTGAGAAATCTTTAATGTACACCATGGTGCTCTTCACCGGAGGAGATCGTTTGAAGGACAAAACCATTGAAGATTTTCTGGGAAAACCTGGATCTCCTTTGATGAACCTGGTTGAAGCGTGTGGAAAAAGATACCATGTGTTCAATAATAATCAGACTGGAGACCGAACACAGACGTCTAATCTACTGAAGAAGATAGACCACATGGTGAAAGAAAACGGAGACAGTTACTACTCATGTAAGATGTTCAGAGAGATGGAAAGAGAGAAAAGAGAAGAGGAATATAGAGAGAGAGAAGCACAATATAAAAGAGACATTAAAGAAAGAGAGGAACGAGAGAGAAAAATGCAAGAGAAAATGAAGACCGAACGAGAGGAATGGGAGAAACAAAAACAACAGGAAAAACGTAGAAGAGATGAAGAGGATGAGAGAAGGAGAAAGAGAGAACAGGAGATGAGGGATGAACATAATCAAGAGATAGAGAGAATGAAGATGACTATGGAGGAAGAAAGAAAGAGAAGGGTAGAGGAGGATGATAGAAGGAGAAAGAGAGAACAGGCAATGTGGGATGAATATAGTCAGAGAGAAGAACGATATAAAACAGAGATGAAAAGAGAAAGACAGGAATGGGAGAGACAAAAACAAGAGGAGGATGAGAGAAGGAGAAAGATAGATCAGGAAACATGGGATGAATATTATGAGAAACTTAAACAAGAGATAGACAGAAGACACGCAGAGAGAGAAGTTCTTCAGGCCAAACATGAAGAAGAGAAAAAGAGACTGAAGATGATGATGGAGGAAGAAAGACAATACATAGAGGATCATGAGAGAGAGATGCGAGAAGAGATGAAGAGAGAACGAGAGGAATGGGAGAAACAGAGACGAGAAGAAAGACTCAGAAGAGATGAAGAGGAGAACAAAACAAATAGATTTAATCAACTCCATGTGGGAACTCCAGAGGACCAGGACACCAATAGTAAGTCAAAATGATAACCAGCATTTTTCAAATGATTATGGCATTCGGGTTTGAAGAATACTCTGATAATCACTATGATTTGCTTGTCAACAGTTTATGTGTTTGCTATATTGTTGAGTTAATATTTCACTGTTGGCACATTAAGAATCATCAGTCACAACAAAGAGCAATTCGAAGTCTACGTCAGGTTATTTTACAGTCAGCCGCCATCGTTGAATTTCTCTTTTCTTTATTTGAGGAAAAGCAGAACACTTGTGAGTATCCACAAAAAAAGAAACTTAACAGGATCTAATGATGTATGACACTTACTGTATATGTAGTCAACAGAGTATTTTGAGTCTCTTTTGCACTGATAAGAAAAAAGTGAGCATATCACGCCGGCGTGATTGCCGACCCCAGAGGGTTAATCTCTAAAATCTATCTTTGTCATTTTCAGCTGAAGACGATCCACCATCAGATCCTGAATGTTTGAGAATCTTGCTGTTCGGGAGGACAGGAAATGGAAAGAGCGCCACAGGAAACACAATCCTCGGAAACAAGGAGTTTCACAGTAAAGATAATAAAGGTTTGGTGACTCTTTGTCAGATGGGAGTTGGTGAAGTTGATGGTAAATCAGTGGCTGTTATTGATACTCCAGGACTCTTTGACACTTCACTGTCAAAAGAACAAGTGCAGGAAGAAATGATGAAGTGTGTTTCACTGTCCGCACCTGGACCTCATGTGTTCATCATTGTGTTGAGTTTGGGAGAAATCACTCAAGAGGAGAGAGACACTTTAGACATGATAATGAAGATATTTGGCCCAAAAGCAGCAGATTTCTGCATTGTTCTCTTCACTAAAGGAGATACTCTGAGAAGACAGACAATACAACAATATGTCGAGAAAACTAAAAATGCTGAACTCAAGAAACTGATCAGTGACTGTGGAGACAGATTCCTGGCCTTTAACAACCGAGAAACACGAGATCGGACACAAGTTACTCGTCTGTTAAACATGATAGAAGAGGTGAAGGAATCTAACGAGGGCCGATACTTCACTAATGAGATGTTTGAGGAGGCAGCGATCTCTGTTGACAAGAGAAGGGAAATGCTGGAAGAGAATAAAATAGAAAATCAGGATCAAGTTGAAGAATTAGAAGACAGAAATGAGCTGGAAGTCAAACGCATGAGAGAGAGACTGGAGGAGAAGAAACTAAAGACAGACGAGGTGAGAGTGAGACTGGAGGACAAGTTCAGAGAAAAAGAGGAAACACTGAGGAGAGAGTTTAAGAAGAAAGAAGAATCAGAGCAGAAGAAACAAGAGGAAGAGGATCGGGAACGATCAGAAGAGGAAGAACAGCGAACAGCTGAATATGATCAAAGAATATATGAAATGGAGAGAAAGTTTAAAAATCAGAGATTACAGTATGATACACAGCTAAACGAATGTGATAAGCAGAAGAAAAAGAGAGAAGAAGAATATAAACAAGAGCAGGAAAGTTTTAAAGCTGAGCAGGAACACATCATGGCAGAGTTAAGAAAACAGGAAGACGAAATAAAAGAGAGAGATTTAGCGAAACAAATGAGGAAGAAACAAGAAGTGAAAGAGAGAGAAGAATGGAAGAGAAAAATAAAAGAGGCGGAAGATCATAAAAATACAAAGATTCAAGAGGAAATTAAACGACAGCAGAGAGACTGGGAGGAAGAGAAGAAACAACAGATGAGAGAACGAGAGGAAGAGGATAGAAAGATAAACGAGAGACACGAGGAACAACTGAGAGAAAAACAAGAACTGGAGAAAAAGAGAAAGAGATTTGAAACTGAGATCGAAGAAGAAAGACAGAATTTAGAGGAGGCGAAACAGAAACTTAGAAAAAAGAAAACACAGATAGAGAGAGATTATGAAAAAGAGAGAAATGAAATGAAGAGACATTATGATCAGCTGGAGCAAAAGAGAGAAGAGGAGCGGGAGAAGAGAAAACAAGAGGATGAAGAGAGAAGAAGGGGAAAGAGAAAGAGATGGGAGAAGATGATGGAAGTTCTGAAACGAGAGCTGGAAGAAGAGATCAGGAGAAGACAAGAAAAAGTGTGTGATGAAATGAAACAGAAACATGAAGAGGAAGACAGAAAAGTAGAGCTATTGAATGATTCAAGAAAGATAAAAGATCAGTTCATGGAAAAGATTGAACAACTATATGAGGTGAAAAGGTTACAAAAGGAGCTGAAAGAAAAATGGTGTCTTGTGATGTGAAACAGTTTTAAAGGGGGGGTTGACTGCTTTTTTTCTTTGCATGATTGTGTTTATGGGGTGCAATATAACATGTATTCGTGGTTTTTGTTTTTTAAAATGTGTTATTTTTCATAAATTTCACCTTTATTGTTATTTCTCCTCAATCATTTGAACCATAGATATCTATATAAAGGCTAGATATCTCGTCCACGCTGCTGGCCAATGGAGGTCGACGTCTGCACCTGGCGGCCATCTTGTCACAGGCAGCTCGCTCACTCGTAACATTGTGTTAATGGTACATGTACTATTTAAATGACCATAACTTGCTCAATTTTCTACCGATTTCCAAATGGTTTGTTTAGTTATAAACGTCAGAGATGTAGTTATGACACTGCATACTTATGAATAATAAGTGTATAAATAAATAATCATCCAGATAATTATAGCCACGTTAATAACGTTTGTAAGAAACCGAACCGTTTGTAAATCAGTCAAGATTTCAACGAGATAAGAGTATTTGTGTTTGTGCTGACCACTCATCTTACATCAGCTTGTCTGTGACAAGATGGCCGCCGGTGATGACGATAGAAACTCCGCCGTAACACATCTAGCCTTTATATACATGTCTATGATTTGAACGACTGGTTGACTTCCTGATTCTATGAAACCACTCCCTCAGAAACTTGCAGTGGGCTCAGATTGGTTAGTTTGGGCCGGTGTGTTGTGATTGGCTAAAGGCGGGCGTACACGGTACGAATTCTGACGGTCGGAAGATCGTATGTCCAGGCACACTTTACGAGTGAGTTTATCCAAAAATTGTATGGAGGCAGTGATATACGACACGATTTTATGACCTGCTGAATTCCGAAGAAACCAAATTCAGATAGATCGACAAATCGGCTCATTCAACCGCACACCTCACGAATGTAAGCCGACAGCTCCCTAACTTTTTCTACATGCTTAAAAATTATCGGGAGGTCGAGAGGTGCTCGGCTTCATCTTCCTCGCACACGATACGAGCCGCGACATGCGAGCATAACCGATTTACACGCGATTTCTCCCGAGTGAAAAAAATCATCTGCGAGCTCGTAAAAAAAAAAAATTTAAAATAAATAAATAATAATAAAAAAAAAAATAAAAAAAAAAAATAAAAAAAATCGCACCGTGTACGCCCGCCTTAAACTGTAGTGCACGTTGTCCGGATACTTCACAACCATTACCTTTACAGGAGAGAGTTTCATACGTGTTCCTGTCCAATGTAAATAATGGTATTGATACTGCAATAACAAGTTTTGAGGCAGAATCAGACCCAGAAAGCAGCGATGAAGAGAGTCAAGCAGAAACTCACCACACATGGCTCTCACTAAATGTTTCTGAATGGTAATTTTTTAATTATTATTATTCTATTCTATTATTAGCCTAATACTTAAGAATTTCGATACTTTGTTACTTGAAATTGCTACTGCTACTTGTTCGCTTTTGAGATAAGGTTTTCTCCTGATTAAACATTTTGTGTAACTGAATAAATGACTGAGTAATACCATTTATTGAAGTTACTGTTTTATCGTTATAATTAACAACCATTTATCTATTCACAAAACTTAGTTTACTCAGTGTCTCGTTCTTTAGGTGTACATGTGGCAACTGTGCACTGTAAAAAACCCAACTTGAAAAAGGTTCAAATGACTGGTTTTGTTGTGCTGGCTCAGCAAAATTCTATGAAAAAGTCAGCACAACTATGTTTAATACATTTATTCAACCTAAACCAAGTTTCTTACCATAAACTTAAAAAGTTTAGTTTTGTGAACAAGGTTTTGCTAGTTCATCCAAAAAACTTCCGCCAACTTATTAAGTTAAGTTAGTAACTGCCCTCCCACTAGCAAATACTGAAACAAATACAATTTGTTTATGTGACATTGAAGAAACATGGTTGTTTAGTTATTTTTTAAAATAACTTCATTGAGCCTAATGTATAGCTGTAAAATAACAGATAGATAGATAGATAGATAGATAGATAGATAGATAGATAGATAGATAGATAGATAGATAGATAGATAGATAGATAGATAGATAGATAGATAGATAGATAGATGGATAGATAGATAGATAGACAGACGCACATACATTTTATGGACTTTAAGTCTGAAAATAAAGTTGAATTGAATAATAGTATTATTGTCAATTAAATAATGCCCACTGTATAAATAATAATATACAGATAATGTACAATAATAATAATGTATTATTATAATTATTATTATTATTATTAGTAGTAGTATTAGTAGTAGCCTAATAGCAGCAGTAGTAGTAGTATATGTGCACAGCAATATTATGAACTCTGGAAATGATGCTGCCTTCACGTGGTATTGGAATTCTTATAAATATTAGTTTCTTCATCAAAAAAAAAAAAGAAAAAAAAGTAATAAAAAGGAAATTAATTTAAAATTGACCTCAAGTCAAAATCACGATTTCAAAAGCTGGAGGAAATTTAAGATAGCACGTGAAGGCAGCATTAATTAAGCATTAAGACTTTTACTGTGAAGTTCGTTAGTGGGCGCCAAAGCTCTCATCTCACTAGTTTGCGTAATTGGGTTCACAGACCGAACATAACACAATTAGCCTAGCAAAGAGTTCTTTTTTATTTTAAATTTAAATAAAAAATACATTTAAAAAGAATTAGCAGCATGTTTTCCGATAAACGTTATTTTTTTCTCTCGTGCCAAACCACGCCCCCAGTACGTGACCTTTGCTCAAACTTGCTATGACTCAACGTCAACGTTCACTTTTTAATGCGGGAGAAACAACTTGAGAATAACAGGCGTGTTGTTCATCAAGCGGCCGAAGAAAAATCTTTACAGATTTTACAGAAAATCTAGAGGCAGCACGTGGGCGATAATAATCCAGACGGAGAAATATATGGTGAGTGCTTTTATTTGTTTTTTGTTGTACTTTACTTCTAAATTAGTTGATTATTAGTTAATTTGGAGAAAAAAATATAAACACCACTAACTTTAACATTGTAAGATATCAACATTACCGAATGTTTAAATCTATCTAGCTTGATTTTAATCAATCTATCGAGCTTTATTTTTCATTATTTTAACGTGACGTGAAATATTTACGTTAAGTTTTTTGTTGTGATGGCTTTTGCTGCACAGTAACGTTATCATTTTTTCAGTCGCGCACATTCTTGACTTTAACATATTACATTTCTCTCCATCTGCTAATAATAAAGGGCAACTGAGAATTCTGATTAATTGCTCCAACAGTACATATTGATTAATATTTAATAAATTTCTGAAGAGATAATGATTTTTGAAAAATCTCTGTGCAGCAGTTGTCATACGCTAAAAATAAAAATAAAAAGCATAAGCCTAGGGTAACGTTATACACTGCAACAAAAGCTTTTCTTATTTAGTATTTGTGTCTTGTTTCCAGTCCAAATATCTAAAAAAGTCTCAAATCAAGATGCATTTACTAGATGAGTAACGTTAGGCGTAAAGCCATAAGATAATTTGTCTGGTTTTCAGGGGAAATAAATTAATCGAATTTTTAATTAAAAAAAAAAACCTAAATTGTATGCCAATGGAATAGGAAAAATATTCTTGTTTTTGTTTGAATTAATTTATTTTTCTTATCGGATAATTTAGCTTTTTTTAAACAAAAACTCACTTATTTTTGCTTTCTACTTTTATTCTACTAGTATTTTACTCATCTAGTAAATGCATCTTGATTTAAGACTTTTTAGATATTTGGACTGGAAACAAGACACAAATATTAATTTTTAATTAAAGAAAAGCTTTTTTTGCAGTGCAAATTCATTGTTCATTCATTAAATTGCCTTTCATAAAACTGATCATTCACGTTTGTCTTTTTTTTTTTTTTCTTAAACAGATTTTTATTTACGTTACGTTTTGTTTATGTTTGAGCGGCAGTCCTCTGTGAGGGACTCGTCAAGAGACGCATAAATAAAACGTAACATAAATAATCCAGGCCTGGTCTTCACTCATCTTGCACTGTTCTCGCTCTTCCTTTAATTCATCCGGACCTCCTTCGAGGCAGGTGAGCTTGATCACATGGCTCTTATCCTTGTCCTGCTTGTCAGAGTGCCATGTTTTGTTTGCAAGAGTTTGAGCTTTGTTTGTTTTTTTTTCATATGCACAACCATTTTTTTAATGAAATTTATATCATTCTTAGGACACTGATTTGAAAGAAATAGAGGACGATATCTCACAGACAACAAAGACATGTCTAAACTTCGCCATCATTTTTGAGGAAACCGTCGTCATGGAGGACCTACCTGACTTTCCTACTGCTTTCATGGTACTCTTTGGACTTCTCTATGCGGTGAACTTTGAGTATTCAAAAGGTCTAAAATACACATTTGAGGCAGTGCAGAACATCTTTGTGGGATTTGGAGAAAAGTGCACCAACAGAGTCCAGTCCCTAAAGAATGAGCTACTTGCTATTTAGGGAGTTTTAGATGATTTTACTGTTGGTGGGTACCTTTGGCATAATGATGTTGTTTGTTAGGATGTTAATGTATATTGTTTAGTGAAATTTGAATTTTAAAGACTTAGCCTTGAATTCTCTAAAATGTTTACATTTGCTACTGTTCAGCTACGTTTCATATTCAGTGTTGGCGCTTTGTAATACTGTTTTATTGCAGTATTTCAATTTTCATGTTTGAATCGATACTCAGTGTTAGTGTTTTGTAATACTGTTTTAACAGCAGTGTTTAAAGGGATAGTTCACTTTGAAATTAATTTTTGATATGTTTTAGGTCAAACCGGTGTTGTCTATCAGTCATACACTGGAGGTGAAGGGGGTCCTTAATCGGTTCACCTCAAAGAGCATGCACAGAGAAGTCAAAATTAAACATGACTTAATGACTCGTACATGTAAGTACACATTGATGGCCTAAGACACAAACGAACAGTATTTATATCGTTTTACCTCTTGTAATCACAGCCATGGCAAAATGATCTGATGGCACGGGCGCTTCGGTCTGCGCATGCGCTGGAAGTGATCGCTTGCGCGCCTACTTCACTCTTTAGATAAGACTAAACATATTTAAATATAAGGGAAATCGCAATGGAAGACTATTTCGGTATCTAAATATGTTTAGTAAAAGGTTAAACTTCCGAAATCTCCGTGTAGATATTGAGTGACGTCACACGCAAGCGATCACTTCCGGCATAACATTGAACTGATTCAGTTCGGTTCAGTTGGACATTGAACAACTGATTCAGATCACTGATTACACGAGCTAAAAACGATATAAATACTGTTGGTTTTCTCACACAAACCGCTCGTTTCGTGTCTTAGGCCATCAATGTGTACTTACATTTACGAGTCATTAAATCATGTTTAATTTGGACTTTTCTGTGCATGCTTTTTGGTGGACCCCCTTAGCCTCCAGTGTATGACTGATAGACAACAACGGTTTGACAGAAAAATGTCAAAATTGAAAATACTGTGGAAACAAAGACACCTACATCTTGGATGCCCTTGAGGTAAGATAAAACATATCAAAAATTAATTTCAAAGTGAACTATCCCTTTAAAGGACAACTCCAGTGCAAAATGAACTTTTGGTATAATTACACATTGTTACCTAGTCAACCGTTATCTGAGATTTGTTTTCATGATTGCCGAATGTAAATAGTTTTATCTCTAAAAACAGTTTCGCCTATAATGCTAGTATAACGCTAGTATATAGGGCATAGAGTAATGACAGTTAAAAATGTATTATGACAAATATTACCACTAACAAGGCTCAAAATAGCCCCACAGTAACACGGTAGCATAATAAGGGTCCCTACATTCAAACCGATGCATTGAGAACTTTGTCAGTGTCCAAACAGTTTAATAAGAAGATATTTTATACACACAGTCAACTTCGCGAATACAGGAAGAAGCCATCTTTGAAAAATAGTCTCTACCAGTCGATCTACGAACGCCGATCCAAGTGCGCTGGTGAGATGTGAACAAGGTGATAAGGTGAGCGCGAACAGTAGTCTACGTGTACATATTGAAGAGAAGAAAACGGTTCATGTTTGTGTTTCTTCCTGAAACAACGGACCATATGAGATTCTGCACAGTTCAGCGCACTTGGATCGGCGTTCGTAGATCGACTGGTAGAGACTATTTTTCAAAGATGGCTTCTTCCTGTATTCGCGAAGTTGACTGTGTGTATAAAATATCTTCTTATTAAACTGTATGGACACTGACAAAGTTCTCAATGCTTCGGTTTGAATGTTGGGACCCTTATTATGCTATCGTGTTAGTGTGGGGCTATTTTGAGCCTTGTTAGTGGTAATAACAAGCGATTTTTATTTGTCATTACTCTATGCCCTATATACTAGCGTTATACTAGCATAATAGGCTAAACTGTTTTTAGAGATAAAACTATTTACATTCAGCAATCATGAAAACAAATCTCAGATAACGGTTGAATAGGTAACAATGTGTAATTAGACCAAAGGTTCATTTTGCGCCGGAGTTGTCCTTTAACTTGCAGTATTTCAATTTTCATTGTTGAATCGCTTTGGCTTAAATATTTTGAATGTTTACGACTTGTACTGGGTTGAATTCTCTAAAAAGGCCAAATGCTTATTCGTTTACTTGATATTTGTTGATTCAGGTGATATTTAAAGGGTTAGTTCACCCAAAAATGAAAATTAAGTCATTAATTACTCACCCCCATGCTGCACCAACCCCGTAAGACCTTCGTTCGTCTTCAGAACACAAATGAAGATATTTTTGATTAAATTTGAGAGCTGTCTCACTACCACATTGCCTGCCTAAGGGACTGGCTCTTGACGGCCCAGAATAGTCGAATAAAGTCGTTATTTTTGTTTTTTCGCACAAAAAGTATTCTCGTCGCTTGATAAACTTATAATTGAGCCACGGTAGTCACATGGTATATTTAAACATTTTCTTCATTGACTTTCTCGGCCGTCAAGAGCCAGTCCCTTGGGCAGCCAATGTGGTAGTGAGACAGCTCTCAAATTTAATCAAAAATATCTTCATTGGTGTTCCGAAGATGAACGAAGGTTGGTACAGCATGGGGGTGAGTAATTAATGACTTAATTTTCATTTTTGGGTGAACTAACCCTTTAAATGTTTCATGTTTACTTGATACATTTCTTTGTAGATGGATGGTCTTTTAAATTTGGAAAGATTGTGTTCCTCATGTGCATTGGCAGTGTTTTGTAAAACTGTTTTACTGTGATGCAGTATTTTATTATTTCAATTTGCAGTGTTGCAAATTACACTTACAGTTTTATAACAGTTTGTAAGTGTACTTGTTGCCTCCAACAAGAATAAATGTTTTGTTAACATTGACTCACTGTTTTCAGTTTTTGACTTAAGCAATGTTATTTTAGTTTCCAGTCGTAACGTATTATTACTTAGTACCAATTTCCAATAGGATTTTTTTGTTCACTCAACAAAAGACATTGAGTTCTACAGACCAAAAATGTTGAATTGGCTCAACTTAAAAAGTTTTGTTAAAAAATAGTTGCACCTCTCCACAAAACTAACAATCTTAAGTTGACACAATTAAATATTTTTTGTGTGAGTGACAACTTAATTTCAGTTAGTATAACTATTATTTACAAAAGTTGAGTGAACAAAAAAAAACTGAAGGAAATTGGTACTAAGATTTTTTTTGTTGTACTGGCTTACAATTTTTTACAGTGTGTTAAACCCATCCTGTACACTTAAGTTTGCTGTTGCTATTACATATAATTTTTTTTTTTTTACTTACTTGTCTTGTACACACAAAATAGCTTTGAACTAACTGGCCACTATAAACAAACAGCCATTGGCATTACGTTCTTGATCAAATCGAAAAATTACATCATAAAGTATACATTACAAAATTAGTACATAAAAATTCAGGTCCAAAATGCGTTTGTCATAGACACGAAATAGCATAACTAAGTGGCTAAAACTAAAACATTACATCTCTAAAATTATACATGCATATACATTTAAAATTATTAAGTCTTACTTACAGTTTGTGGCCCAAAAAAACAAACAAACAGCTGTAGTCCCAATCGAGTCGTTTTTGTAAGCATTAAACTTCCTGATTTTTAAAAGACGATATCTCTGCTTACACTGAACTTTCAGCGCTGCAACTTTGCAGATACTGTTCATGCACCAACAGCAACATTACACACTATTTAAAATGTGTCAGGTACCGTTTTTTTGAAAAATTGTCATCCGTTCAGATCCATGAGCTCAGCTGACTCCAGTAAGCTGGAGTGCTGATCCCACATTGCTTTCTCATCCTCATATTTGGGCATTGTCAACTATCTTGTTTATGGTATAAGCGCATACAATGTTACCAGTGAACAATTTATAAATTATACATCTCTTAAAGCCCGCGGACATTTCACCGAGTTACTGTATCCTTCGGTAGGAATGTAAATAAATCCCGTAAAGGTAGTAACAGCAAAGATAGGTTTGCTGTATTGATGATGATGATGATGATGATAGTGTCATGTTAAGGATTGTTTATTTTGAAAAAAAAAAGAATGAAAAAACAATTCTCCAACAACAGAATACCATAGACCGTAAAAGAAATGGACAGAGCGATCTCATTGGAACTCCATTGAGACGATTGAAGCCCGTTTTTGGCGATTTTTTAGCACTTCTGTCCCTGATGCGCAGACTCAAACAGAGCTTGACTACGTAGATGTGACGAGAGGAAACCGTCTGTCTTCTAGTGCAGTGGCATGAGAAATCTGAATCATTCCCTTCCAGAACATGCAGAGGCGGAGAGTGTGAGTAGGAGCTGTCCATGAGCTAGGAGAAGGAGACAATTCTGCTAGGTATTCTGATTAATTATTTTGTCATTTTGCCTCCACGTTTCCCCGATTGCGCGCGAGGTTCTTCTCCTGTCCATACGGTAATCTCTCTCCTGTGCGACAGAGAGTCACGTGGGTATGACGCAATCGTTAGCCTACTTTCACTAAAACTGCTTCTACGGGGCCATAACATAAGCTACAAGGTAATGGAGCTATTTTTACATTGTCGTGTTTCTTTAGAAATAAATAAAGGACAAATGGAGTCTTCAAATGCCTCAGATGTAGTTATTCGCTGTCAAAGTGACGCCAAAATGAATGGGAGTCAATGGGAATGCTAACGCAAGTGAAGTTCTGCTACAAGATGGCGGCTCCCGCGAGGCTTCAACTTCCGGTCGATGGATTACCCCCTTGCAGAATACCCCAGCATCGATACCTTACAAATGGCGGCTACGCCCATAATGCACTTTGTGAATCGCGAGTGTGATGTCACCTGACAAAGACCAATAGTGTAAAACATTTCAATCAAAATGACCCAGAATGCAAAGTAAATTCATGAATGTTCCTGGAATGTAGAAATGCGGTATTTTTCTGTAAAAACATACAGTACTCTTTTCAGCAGGCTACTGTGCAGTTAAATCTAAAGAGACTTTTAACAGAGAGAGAGAGAGAGAGAGAGAGAGAGAGAGAGAGAGAGAGAGAGAGAGTTGTACTTCTCCCAAAATATCTGTTGGGTTCTAGCAATATGCTTCTCACGACAAAAATAGACAAGTTTTTACTCTAGTAGCACCTCTAGGTAGACCTCTTTACTCTATAGAGCCAAACAAAATAATAGTACCTCAATTTCTCGGAGTTAATGGAGTCAACGGTCACGATCGGTCCTCTCAGGTTCACTCGTTCCGACGCTGAAATGCTTCTGAAGGCTGTCGTCTGTTCCTCTGTGCCGGGGGAAATCTGAATCACGCGGGAATTCAGCGCGCTCTATGGATGTCTCATCATACTCCTGTCCTTCTCTCGGAGCCAAAACTCTCGATCGTGAGGGAATCAGAGTCCTCTGTAGTGTCTTCCAGCGATGTCATCCGCATATAATCCTCTAATCACTTATGTGCCAAGTTCATTCGCCGTTTAACGGAATTAACGAACTTTCCTTTCAAATGTAAACAAACAGTATCGCACCACTTTATGTCACACAAACTCAAAATAAATAACGAAACTAAGTCAAATATATTTTAAAAAACATTTACGGAGTGAATTTCTAGTTGAAATCACTAAATACACGATCTAATTAACAACTACCGGTACGTAGGAGAATGATTTACGCGTGTGACCGCTCTCCTCGGCAGCTTCACCTGAATTGTTAACTTCCAATAAGAATCGTCTTTCAAGTATGAGAGGCGGGACCATTACTTTATCAGCCAATCAGATAGGACATGCTGCCTTGAATGTCATGAAAATTGTAATAATTAATGCTTTACCAAAACTGCAGTTACTGCCTTTTTGCTTTGTATGGCTATATTATATAAGGGGAAAATTAAAAATTATGCCATTCCTTCAGTAGATGTTCTTGTAGCCTTCATATTTTGCATGTTTTATTATGTTTTGTTATATGATTTAAGTCCAAATGAATTGCCTTAAAATAAGGTTCTGAATTAGACCACGTACATTTGTGAATATGGTATTTTCCGAAGATAATAAACAGCTGAATAACAAAAATATTTTTTTTTGGACAAACCACATAAATCAAAGTGTAACATGAAATCAAAAATATTGAATCTGATGTTTACACTTAATTTTGTGATTATATATTCTTCCAAATCAGACCAAAAAACAGAGACTTCTTTTTATAAGGGATTTCTTTGTCATTCCAAATAAAGTTTATATGTGGACTAAAATTGTGTTTATAGATCAATATCCAAGATAGAAGGACTTGTTTGTTGAAGTCAGCTAACTTCAAGGGAATTTTATCAATAGAAAAATTACATTTCAGTAGAAAATGTAGGCTATGCCACCAAGAGTATTAAACAAATATGATGGAAAAGCGTACAAAGAGTATTGTTTATTGTATGAAAGGTTTTTTTTTAATTATTATTATTATTATTTTTTTGTTTATAGTATGAAAGTCCAACACTTCCAGACCACCTTGGTCTCTATATCCTGTGATGACATCTTTTTTGAGATAATGGGTTTTTTCCTCCAGATACAGTATTTTATTTACGTAGTTTCTTTCTATATTTTTACAAAGTACAATATATCACAAAATATGTTACTTTTTCATGAATTGGTATTCCCTCAAGACTGGCCAGATCGCAGTTTTTGAGGGGGAACAAAACTGATTTATTAATGTTCATTACCAATCCTGATACATAGAATGGTTTGATACTATTTACCGCAGTCCCAATTTGTTTACGTTGACTTAAAAAGATGGCCATGTCATCTTCAAGTTGGCAAATTTAAAACTTTTTACCAACAGCATTAACTCCTAAAATGGGAGATATTTTTATGCGTGTAGCCATTGTCTGAGAACTAAGAGAAACACAAAATTTATGGAGACACCGGGCAGCCTTGTCTAATACCACGTGTTATACTAAATCTTTCTGATGTGCCTGTTTCCAGTTTAACAGAACTAGAACACCCATTATATAAGGTTTGAATTGCCTTATAAAAATAGTTACCAAAGCCAAAAAAGGAAATAGATTTTAATATAAAGTTATGCTCGATGGTGTCAAAAGCTTTATAAAAGTCAATAAAAAGTATGAAGCTATAGCTATCATTCGGAAAAAGGTCACTGTAATCTATCATGTCTAAAATTAAATGCACGTTATTGTGTATGTGTCTGTTGGGCATCTATAATTTGGCTCAGGCTATGTTTTAAGTCTTTTGGCAAAAATTTAAGCAAATAACTTTGCATCATTGTTAAGTAAACTAATGGGCCTCCAGTTTTCAATGTGCAATTTATCCTTATTTGGTTTGGGAATTAAAGTAATCACGCCCTGTTTCAAAGTTGGAGGAAGTTGACCTTTTTCAATGGCCTCTTCAAACACAAACTCTACCTACACAAGAGAGTATGTGATTTCAGACACAAACACACTAATACAGGGCAAAAAACTGGTGTAACAAATCAGGCTTAATGAGTGGTGTTCAGCAGGAGTCTGAAGAGTAGCGCCCCCTACTGATCTGGAGGATATGTGAGTGTTAGTACTAGCCCTTAAAAGCAAGTTCTTGCATGACAGATTATTTAAATCACAGGACTGAATTTATTTATTTAATAGAAATTTAATTTCAATTCAACATGCATAAGTGCACTTAAATAAATCATTTGACCTAGTCTCAGTTATTCTGTGAGATTACAGGGGAATAATCAGGCTTGTGAAATGCAGTGTACTATTCTGTTAAATTATTAATATCTGATGTGTTAAGGGTTTAAGTCAGTGCTGAATCAATCAACAGGTGTAGTTCGGAGTTCAGAAACGGTCCAGACACGCCTCCCCCATCATCATGTTTGGCAACTCGGGCTGGTCTGGGGTCAGTTGACCTCCTGTTCAGAGTCAGTCTGGCAGTGGATATTACTGGCAATATGAGTCAGATCCAAACTCTGGGTTAACATCTCAGTGAGGACCTCGTCCGCCTCGATGCCCTCCAAGAACTCGTCCAGCGACAGCTCACCTAAACACACACAGTTGCACACGTAAATCATGTCGTTTTATGTACATACTGTATTTAAATAGCATAGATCGATAGATTACCGTCTCCGTTAACGTCAATCTTGTTGAACACCATGTCGGCCAAGTCCTCGGCAGAAATCTCCTGGTCTTCTCCGTTAATGGCATGAACAGCCTAGAGCAGAAAACCAACTTGAGACAAAAGTGAGCCAGCAGGAGGCGCTGAGGAGAAACTCAGAAACATCAAACCTTGAAGATCAGATGAAGTTCGTCGCGGTCGATGCATCCGCTGCCGTCCATGTCGAAGAGTTTGAAGTACCAGCGTAACTTCTGCTGGACGCCTCCCTTCAGGACCAAACTCAGAGCCGCCACATACTCCATGAAGTCTATAAACCCATCCTGACCACACACACACACACACACACACACATTACACTTCAACAACAACATAGCACAATATACATATCAAACTATGTGGTTTATCATGTAGCATGCACTTAGCTGGTCACTGTTTGATTATTTATGCCTTGGACACAGAAATATAGAGCAGAAGAGACTAGACGAGAAAAGTTTGATGATAACCTGAAAAAAGCTTTGAGGTCAATAAAACATTATTGACTTAATTGATGTTCGTGGAAAGTGTTGTGACGTGAATGAAAGACTCCTATTAACCAGATTACCGGCTGTATTGGGTCTTAGGCAAGCCCTGTGACCTTGTGCAGTGCTAATGTTTGATCTGAGTGTACGGTATTACCACAGATCTCATTAACCAGCATCATCAACAGAAACGAAGCAATCTGACTCATCTCTGACCGATGAGTTGTTCATTCAACTCTATATATCGGCTATGATCTGTTTGGGCTCTTGGTTGAATGAATCACGGGTAACACTTGACAATACACTCTAAAAAATGCTGGGTTGTTTTAACCCAATTTTGGGTCAAATATGGACAAACCCAGCCATTGGGATACATTTTTAAATTACATTTTTAACCCAACGGCTGGGTTTGTCCATATTTTACCCAAAATTGGGTTAAAACAACCCAGCATTTTTTAGAGTGTAAGGTTCATTAGTTGACGATTTATGAACTTACAATGAGCAATACATTAGTTACAGTGTTTATTAATCCGTGTTAATGTTAGTTAATAATAATCCAGCTGTTCATTGTTAGTTCATAGTGCATTGATTTCAAGTAAATGTTGAAATTAATATTAACTAAGATTTCATGAGAACTGATTAAGTTCAACACAGTTTAAAAAAAAGGATAACATTAAATGATAACATTACGCAGAGCTATTAATAACAAATAGAATAAAAACAGATTGTCTTACGTCGTTTATGTCGAAGGTCTTGAACATGGTCTCCACGTACTCGTTTGAGGAGTTGGACAGATTCTTCAGCCCGAAGAACTTCTTGAACTCGTAGAAGGTGAGCTGGCCGGACGGACACTCGGTCATGAACTTGCGGTACCACTTGTGCGAGTGGCAGGCGGTCAGCTCCGTCACAGTCATGCCGGGCTGGTTCCCCATGATGCTTCAGGACAGAGCGCTCATCGGTTCCTCACGCCGACACACACTGAGAGCTGGCTCAGCATGCAGGACAGGAGTGTATCCCGACCAATTAGCACTGACGTCACTCGCTGGCTGTTCTCTTCCGCTCTGGACATTACCGTGAATTAATTCCACTTACGGGGAATCCGAGATGAGTGTCAGAATGACCCACTGACCTGAGATCATGACCTCTACTTAGTTATCTATCTGTCTGTCTGTCTGTCTGTTTGTATATCTATCAATCTATCTATCTATCCATTTATCTATCTGTTTGTATATCTATCTATCTGTTTGTATATCTATCTGTTTGTATATCTATCTGTTTGTATATCTATCTATCTATCTGTTTGTATATCTATCTGTTTGTATATCTATCTATCTATCTATCCATTAATCTATCTGTTTGTATATCTATCTATCTATCTATCTATCCATTTATCTATCTGTTTGTATATCTATCTGTTTGTATATCTATCTATCTATCTGTTTGTATATCTATCTATCTATCTATCTATCTATCTATCCATCTATCTATCTGTCTATGTCTGTCAACAAACAGGTCAGGTTAGTCAAGCTCGCATCAGTGACTCTCCGCTGATCCAGGACTACCTACAGGAATACGACGCCTATCACTGTATACATATATCGTTGTTGAATGTGTACGATCCCTCGGTGTCTCTCATGGGCATTAGGCACCACTAATCTGGACAACGGAAGATGTAATAGACCTAAACTGAGAGCTCATCCCTCATATTGTAGTAGGGCATTAGATTCGTATTGGAAGGAGGCCAGACACGGCTAATCTGTTCACGAAGAGCTACTATACCAGGGACAAGCACTGTCAAAGTCAGAGACAAGATGGGAACTCAATGTGGAAGGAATCAGAGCTATAAGTTTAGGTTCCACTTTTGCAAAGAGAAGCGTTGGCTCCACACAAACACATGCAACACTTTTCTATGTTCCACACGCATGCAAGTGCCTCTTCTCCCTGATTGAGCATCAGTTTCACAGCTTGTGCCTGGTGCTGTTAGTTTGTAGTTTTGTGTGATTTACAGTGCACAGTCTGTACTCGGATTCCCTCATCCAAAACACCCCAGAAATCTTTTTTTTTTTTTTTGGCTTGATTAGCATTATAGCATTAGATTAGACCAAAGCCCCCCCGGAAGCGAAAAACGCAAAATATCTCGTTGAAAACTGAACGGGCTCATTCGAACCGTCTCGCCGATCTGAACAAAACCATATGCGTTTCGTCATTTTTGGCGGAGTATTCGCGGAGATATTAGCCGAAAACCGTCGGCCGCGCTCTGAAATGGCGCCACGAGCTCGGGAGAAAAATCGCAAATATCTCGGCGAAAAATCAACGTTTCGACGCCAAATTTTTATCGAGTGGAGAACGGACCGAGCCCTTTCGAAAGAGACCACCCCCAGCCTCGTGGCCCCCCGGCGGCCCGAGATACAGGCCCCCAAATCCCCTCCGGAAGCGAAAAACGCAAATATCTCGGCCAAAACTCGACGTATCCGTCGGAGACCGGCCTCCTTCGAACCGTCTCGCCGAACTGAACAAAACCATATCTGTTTCGTCATTTTTGGCGGAGTATTCGCGGAGATATTAGCCGAAAACCGTCTGCCGCGCTCTGAAATGGCGCCACGACCTCGGGAGAAAAATCGCAAATATCTCGGCGAAAAATCAACGTTTCGACGCCAAATTTTTATCGAGTGGAGAACGGACCGAGCCCTTTCGAAAGAGACCACCCCCAGCCTCGTGGCCCCCCGGCGGCCCGAGATACAGGCCCCCAAAGCCCCTCCGGAAGCAAAAAACGCAAATATCTCGGCCAAAACTCGACGTATCCATCGGAGACCGGCCTCCTTCGAACCGTCTCGCCGAACTGAAAAAAAAAAACATATCTGTTTCGTCATTTTTGGCGGAGTATTCGCGGAGATATTAGCCGAAAACCGTCTGCCGCGCTCTGAAATGGCGCCACGAGCTCAGGAGAAAAATCGCAAATATCTCGGTGAAAAATCAACGTTTCGACGCAAAATGACCGAGACCTTTCGAAAGAGACCACCCACAGCCTCGTGGGCCATCGGGGGCCCGAGATACAGGCACCTAAAGCCACTCACCTGCTGTACACGTGAGCTGCCACAAGCTGGCGCTGTTTCTCCACACTCGTGATGCTTCGTCTTTTCCCGGAACATTCAGTGAAGCTTCATTTCTCCATCCCTATAGGACCAAATACTGAATACTAAAGCGTGATGCAAACGCACTATATAGGGTAAAAACAGGTGTAAGAGATCAGGCTTAATGAGTGTGTTTATCAGGAGTCTGAAGATCTAATTAAACAACAACCAATTTTAACATGAATATAAAATACATTCTCCGTGACTGATGCCATCTTTGTCATAGAATACTGTAGACATCATACCGTAGAGCTTGTCTCCTGAAGATCTCCTGAGATCAACACAGTAATATCAGATCATCATATTAGAGTGATTTCTGAAGGGTCATGTGACACTGAAGACTGGAGTAATGATGATAAATACACAGGAATAAATTACACTTTACTGTATATTCACGTAGAAAACAGATGATTTACATTTTAATAATATTTCACTGTTTTTACTGTATTTCTGATCAAATAAATTCAGCCTTGA